>NC_056746.1:1479510089-1479610089 GCF_019279795.1 Protopterus annectens
CGTCCTGCAGACATCTGGCACATGTCCCACATTGGTCATTTGAACTGTGGAAACCCTGCCGTACGTACATCTTGCCTAGCAATAGTAGTGTTCGGTGATTGTATATATGACTGCCTGTTCCACTTCCACTCCTGGCAGTGGTCATTTTACCCATCAGAGCAGGCGCTATTTGTTTGGGGATGACTAATGCTGGTGTCACCTTTCTGTACATCATTGACCGTGATCTGCGCAGTGGTCAGTGACGCTTAGCCCTGTTTTGTGCATATCCGTATAGTTGTATTTAAACATCGCTTACCAGCTGTGGGCAACGCTTATTCTCGCTAACGTGTGCTACACATATTCTGATGACCTGCATACAGAATGCTTTACCTGTGCCGTCGGGATTACGTTACATCCCTTGCGGGACGTGGGACCGGGAACATGCACGACAGTCACTGCATGTACCACTTGGACATCTGGGGGTTGTACACAAATTATGTCATTTTGTATGTGCAGTACACTACAGCAGTTACTCCACACTACACTCACATGGATAACTCCGTTAGTTTAGAATTTGATGGGTCCAGTTAATGGTATGTCCATGTGATGTTTACTGGCTGTACTCCGGCACTGGGTATGTATAACACAATTAGCTACACGCGATAATTTGCTACACCTTCATATGACCTTGGATGCAGCATGCCGAGGTGATGAATGCCTGTCATGGGTACATCCCCTGCCTTGACACAACATCCATGATTACATTTTGTGGAGCCCCTCAGTAACGTGGCAGGTAATCTGTGATAGTGCTTACACGCATGTGTTCCCGCGATTGCCTCTGCTCCAGTACGCGACAGTTGCTTACTCGATGTTGTGGCGCTGGGAGTCACTGTTTGCCCCGTTTGGTGTTTTGCCTCTGACAATCAGGTGTGTACCTACCGATGTACCTGAGAACCTATACACACAGCACCGACAGATGCTGATAGGCACATCTACTGTTCAGGTGTTGACATTTCCGTGTTCCAATGGCTGTTGCGTGTACAATGTTTGAGGGCTGCCTATGTAGGATTCCACAGTGGGCCACCTATACATCACAATTTACAGGTAGTCGTGTTTGTGTGCCATCCATGTTACTGTGTGTGTGAAGGTGGGGAGGGGTGTCAGTCCGTGGGAGACTACACTGTCAAGGTATGTGCTATACGTTCCCTCTTTGCCAAGGCGTAGGCATATTGGGCATGCCTCCATCTGCCTTCTGGGGCTGGCACAGTGTGTCCGTGGTCTGGATCCCTCTGTGCCTGTGTTGGCCTTGGCACTTGCAGTGGGCTGTGAGGCCCTCCCCCATTTTGACCCTGCTGCAGCTGTTTCCGCAGGATCATATTATGTAGCATGGCACATACTATGAAGATGTGGGCACACGTGCCTGGAGAGTAATGCAAGGCTCCACCAGATGTCTCCAAGCACCGGAACTGTGATTTCAGTATCCCAAACACATGCTCTATGATGATTTTGGTTTGTGCGTGTGTCTCATTATGGCGTTCTTGCATTGGTATGTGTGCATTTCTGATGGGGGTTATCATCCACGGCTCCAGTGCATAGCCAGCATCCCCCACAGATTGTCCTTGTGGGATGTTCCCCCTGACAAATACCTGATACAGCTGTGAGGCATTCCAGATATCGGAGTCGTGGTAGCTTCCAGGGCTGCCAGCACACACATCCATGATAATGCCCTGGTCATTGCACACTACCTGGCAGTTGATGGGAGTGGAATCCCTTGCAATTTATGTAGCGCCTACCATACTCACTGGGTGGTGACTTGATTTGTATGTGCGTGCAGTCTATCGCACCCAGTACCTCTGGGTATTTTGCCACAAGGTGGAAGTGATGCATATTTCTGGCCAACTCCTCCTGAGTTCGGGGGAAGTATATATGCTCATTGGCATGTGGTAAAATGGCATCCAGGAACTGGTGTAGTACCCTGGATGCTGATGCCTGTGAGATCCCCATTATATCTCCAGTTGGCCTTTGAAAGGTACCTGTGGCTAGTATTCGCAAGCTTGCACATACCTTCATGTCCACTGGGATGGGTTCCCCTCTGTTGTTTCTGGTTCTCAGGCATAGCTGGCACAGCTCTATTTGCTGTAAGATGTCCCCGTCCACCCTGTAACGCTCTACTCTCTCCAGATCATGTAGCCCCTGGTAGGTTACCCTTGGTCTGAACACTCTTCTCCTCCTCAGAGGCCTATGGTGGTTGATGGCATCATCCTCCACAACACCGTCAGTCTGTAACACATGCTGATGAATCACAGCTATGGTAGCTCCCAACATGTACATTTTAAAAGTTCCCCGTCTGTTTACACCTAAGGTGCAGTGTTTGGGAATACACAGGTGTGTGTTGGGTGCTTTCACACTTTATACTGTTTTGCTGTGAACACTGATGATGTCATAGTGTGTGTATGTACGATCGTGGCTACAGGGTATCTTCTGTGTTTTATTAACAGAACCACTATTGTGCTGCCTTTGGTGTTGCTTTACATTTGGATGTCATGAATTACCTCCGGCCCTTCTGTTTACATTTGTGCACATTCTACTTTGGGTTTGCTTTGCTCTGCTATGACAGTTCTCCTGTCTTTGCATTCCAGGTCCTCCCCTCCTTTCATTGCAATCCTATGCCTCCCCTATCCTGTTTTGCAGGTTTCTGCATGCAGGCTTGTCTACTGCCGTCGTGAGTTGATTGGTGTTAATTGCTCATTAGTACGCCAGTTACCCTGCTTCGGCATTTCCTTCTTTTCTTCCCCTGACCTTCCTGTTTGTGCTATTGTTCGCGGTGCGTGCATTCGCTTACCGGGTTTCGGGCACGATTTCAACCCTGTACACATGCGCTTTCAGGCACCATGTGTGCTCTCACCTAAATGGTTCTATACCCTCTTCCCCACCCCTGTCCTGCAGCTTTGCTTAGCAATGGCCAGGCCAGATTTGCATTGCTCCAATGTGCTTACTGATACAGTGGCACACCCCTCTGCTGATGTCATGTATCACCTCTGATATACTTCTCTGTGTTATAGCGCTGCACCATCAGGTACATCCTTAATCCGGCGGGACGTTTGCGATTCATTATTACCTGCCTCATTTGCATGGCATAGGTTCATAGGTTCATACTAGGCTATCTGCCCTAGGGCATTTATAAGCCTAGCCAGAATGTGTTTGGCTTTCGCCACCCATTTTAAATTAATTTTGCTATGCCCTTTTTTGAGGTTAGTATACTGTGCCTCTGTCTAACAGTGACACAGAAGTGATACCCGGGGTAAACCTATGATCTCCTATCCACTCATCAAGATTCCTCTTGAAGAGAGTCAATGAGGGACTCTGCCTAACCCGGACTGGGATTTTATTCGAGTGAAGGGAGCCTCTGGGTTATGAATCTGTCCCTCCAGCATGTCCTATTTATTTCAGTGCTGAGGTTCAAGTCTCTCGAGCGTGTAGCTCGATGGCATTTGGATTTTCTGAGGTGCAGCATGTCCATTAATTCCGGGTTGGACATGGCTTTATACGTCAGGCACAGATCGCCTCTGAACAGGCGGTATGCCACTGAGTAGAGCTTGAGTTTCTTTAACCGGGCAGCATATGGCATCTGTTTGAGCCCTTTGATCTTCTTGGTGAGGTACTTTTGGGGTCTTTCCAGTTGCTGCAGATGTCTGGTAAGGTACATCCCAAAAGGGGCATTGTACTCAATTATGGGCCTGATGAGGGATGAGTAAAGAGGCACGATGACCTCCCCTGATCTAGATGTGAATCCCTTCATGATTACGTGGGCTATATAAAATGTTTTTCTAACCACTTTGGCCACGTGGTTGTCAAATGAGAGATTGCTATCAACTTGGGTCCCCAGGTCCCTAATTACTTCTTCGGTACTTAATGGATTACCACCTATGTGGTAACTTGTGGGCACTTTGTTTTTGCCAAAGGGGATGACTATACACTTTTTGGCATTTAGCTTGAGGCCATGGCTCTGGCACCAGTTGTCTGTTTCTATGAGGCCCTTTTGGAGGATGCTTGTGTCGGCTGGAGAGTCGATTATGGTGCCCAGTTTGCAGTCATCTGCAAACTTGATCAGCCACAGTCCTTCCGTGTTGGCCTGTACCTCCGAGAAATATATACCGAACAAGAGAGGTCCCAGGACTGAGCCTTGTGGGATGCCAATTGTATCTGGTTTGGAGTCTGACATGGCTCCAGCAATTCTAACCATGTGGGTTCTGTCCTTGAGCCAGTTTGCAACCCATCTAGTGACATAGGGGTTTATATTTAAGCTGGTGAGCTTATCTATAATGCCCGAGTGGGGTATTTTATCGAAGGCTTTTGCGAGGTCCAGGTAGGCTGTGTGGACCACCTTCCCCTCATCAATGGCCTTGGTGACTGTTTCAAAGAAATCGACCAGGTTTAAGAGGCAGGATCTACCCTTAACAAAGCCGAACTGGGTAGGATCCAGTGTCCGTAGGTTCCAAATATCTTTATTTATGAGGTCCATGATGATCCTTTCCATAGCTTTGCAGACCAAGCTAGTCAGGCTTATGGGGCAATAGTTTCCAGGATCCGTTGAGGCACTACCATTGTGGAGAGGGACCACAGTTGCTGTACGCCACTCTTTGGGTACATATCCTGTAGTAAGGCTGAGATTGAACAGTAGTTTTATGTTTGGGTTTAGCTCTTCTTGGAGTTCATGTAGGACGCAGCCCGGGACACCGTCCAGTCCCATTGATGCTGTGTTTTTTGCTTTGGAGAGGGCGGATCTTACCTGAGCATCTGAGATGTCAGGGGGGAAGCACTCTGCTGGGATAGATATTTGCCCTTTTGGTGGGGAGGGGGGGAGAAGTTTGCGCTGAACCTGTCAGCTAGGATGTTGGCAATGTCTGTGGGTTCGGTGTATTTTTTGTCATTTTGGACTAATTCTGAGCATATCTGGGGTTACCACCCAGGTTCCTAACATAACTAAAGAAAGCCTTGTGATTATCCTTAGTGTTCTGTGCAATTTTTCTCTCGAAGCTGGCCTTAGACGATTTTATGAGTGCCCGTAGTTTTTTGCTAATACTGATCAGAGATGCCTTCCCTTTTTGGAATTTTGCTCTATCATTTAGTAGCTTCCTCCTTCTATTGTATAGTTTGTTTATGGCTGGGGTCCACCAGACAGGACGTCTACCTTTGGAGGATTGTGTCTTGGTTTTATTTGGGATTTCATGATCCATGCATTCCTGAAGGTGTTCATAGAATGCGTTTATAAAGGATTCTGCGGTCTGGGCCACATTTTCCACAGGCCCAGGGACTTTGAAAGATTCCACCTCGGTTTTGAGGAGTGTGAAATTTGCTTTAGAGAAGTTTTTCACTGTGGTTTTATGGGCAGGGGGTGGGGTCGGGATGTGAATATCCAGTGAGATTAGTTTATGGTCTGATCTTACCAGTAAGGGATACACTTCTGGTCTGGAGCATATAGTCCCTATGTTGATGATGATCATGTCCAGTATGTTTTCCCCTCTTGTGGGAGTGGTAACAAAAGTTGTTCCATAGCATTTGAGTTTATAAATTCTAGGAACCTTTGGGCTAGGATGTTGGAGCTAGAGTAATGCTCCCAGTCTATGTTTGGGTAGTTGAAGTCGTCCAATATAATGGTGTTTGGAGAGACCTTTATATTTTCCAGTGTTCTCAGGAAGGCTGAGTGGGGTTCCTGGGTTAGGGAGGGTGGTTTTTAGCAGGCTATAAACTGGAAGGCAGTTTTACCCACTGTTAGTTGCACATGGATAGTCTCTGATGCTTCGTGCTGTGCCACCAACCTGGAGGTGTGGGTATCTTTGACGAATATTGATACTCCCCCTCCTTTTGTGGGTCGGTCCAAGTTTTGGGGCCAAAAAGCATGGTATGAGGTATAACCTGGTAGTGCTGGGGTGCTCTCAGGAGTCTTGAACCAGGTTTCTGCTACTGCACAGATATCGATGTTCTCCATACTAAGGAGAGTTTTGAGTACGTGAATCTTGAGGTTTAGACTTCTGGCATTGAGTAGCATTACTCTTAGTTTCTTATCCCTTGTGATACCTATAGAGGTGGGTTTGTCTTTTGAGCCTTGCCTAAAAAAGGCACTATGGGGGTAGCAAGAGCCTTTGTCAATATCCAAAAGCCCAGGGGTGACAGGTGCAAGCCGTCCCTAGCAAAGCATCGTGGCTTGTCGAGCATGTCATCCCAGGCTGACGGACATTGGATCCCCTTTGAATGACACCAATACTTAAGCCAATTGTGGAAATTGATCATCTTGTCTTCATATTGTGGCATCATTCTTGGTGAGGGTAAGATGCTACTCAAGGTCAGGGTCATACCAGCCTGGGCTACATGCTCAGAGAGCTCCTCTGTCTCTTTTCATGTAGTCCAGGGAGGTACGTCTCAGGTCATTCACACCAGCATGTACAATGACTGAGTCATATTTGTACTTGCCTTGGAGTGACCTGAGTGCTTGTGTTATGTGGCGGATCCTAGTGCCCGACAGGCAGCTCACCGTGATCTTCTCCTTGTTCAGCCTGGTGAGTGGGACGTCAGTGTATCAGGTGTGTTGTTTAGCCTTAAGGGCTGTGACTGTTTAGCACACTGGCTTTGTGAGCTATGTGTTGCACGTGTTTTGTTTTGGGGTAGCGGTTGCTTGGGTGTCTGCTTTGGAGGTCTCTGCTGCTTAGGCAGAATTTTATTTAGAGCCTCCGAGTATGTTTTTGTGTGTTTATGTGTTTGGTTTGCTGTCGTGGTAGGTCTATGTGAGACTGGAATTGTAGTGAGTGTGGTTTCCTTCTCCTCCTGACTGGTTACACCAGTACTGAGTTGAGAGAGCTTAGCCTCCAGTTTGGCTATATGGATGCATCTCTCACATGTGCTGGAATTTGTTGGGAGGAGGAGAGGGTTGTCTGTGTACATGAGGTAGTTGTAACATTGCCTCAAGATTCCCAGATTCACCAGCTGGACCAGAGAGAAGATTGACAACTGACCTTTGGACATGCTAGAATAGTATTGGGAATTCCTTTATAATTGAAAAAAAAGGGCCGATGGGGAACAAGGTACTCAAGGGGAGTTTGTGAGGGTGTAGTGCTTTTCATTTTTTAGTGCTGACTTCTATAATTGCTTTAGTGAGCAAGTGCCAGGTAACTTAAATGCAATGTGTTACAGGTAACTTAAAAGAAAGTTACTGTTTGTCGTTTTTGCATTTAAGTGAAACAAGGAAATGAGTACAGTAAGCAATGCAGATATCACTAGGGATCCACAGAAGCGCTGAAAAGCCTTGTTTTAGGTGGTATTAGCGTTTCAGGGAAATAACAAGCAAACAAGCATAAAAACAGAGCTAGATTCAGCAGGCCTGGATCTAGTCTATGCTACAGCAAACAAGGTGTACCAATTTCAGTAAGAAACAGTTGAAATATGCAGGCACTATAAGCCTTTAACCAGAAATTCCCAGCTCAGAAGGGCAGAGTCCAGCCTCTCCTCCCACAAGAGTGCATACCACGAACCTTCTTAATGTAAAATAACTGGCCTGAAGCCCAAGTGCTTAAACCAGAACTAATACACTTTTAGAATAACAGACACTGAGCCCTCAATCAGCAGTTCCCAACTTAGAAGGACGTAAGCTACCTGTCCTGCCACCACAGTGCAGGCCACAAACCTTCCCAATGTAAAACTACTGGTCTGAAGCCCAAGTGCTTAATCCAAAAGACTTGGAATGATAGCTACACTTTAATCAAGTTACTACCAAGCAGTAATAAATACAATTGAATACTTTGAAGAATGCCTGGATTAGTGCTCAAGTTATACAAACAAAGCTAGATTCAGCAGGCCTGGATCTAGTCTACGCTACAGCAAACAAGGTGTACCAATTTCAGTAAGAAGCAGTTCAAATATGCAGGCACTATAAGCCTTTAACCAGAAATTCCCAGCTCAGAAGGGCAGAGTCCAGCCTCTCCTCCCACAAGAGTGCAGACCACAAACCCTTTTAATGTAAAATAACTGGCCTGAAGCCCAAGTGCTTAAACCAGAATTAATACACTTTTAGAATAACTGACACTGATCCCTCAATCAGCAGTTCTCAACTTAGAAGGACGTAAGCTACCTGTCCTGCCACCACAGTGCAGGCCACAAACCTTCCCAATGTAAAACTACTGGTCTGAAGCCCAAGTGCTTAATCCAAAAGACTTGGAATGATAGCTACACTTTAATCAAGTTACTACCAAGCAGTAATAAATACAATTGAATACTTTGAAGAATGCCTGGATTAGTGCTCAAGTTATACAAACAAAGCTAGATTCAGCAGGCCTGGATCTAGTCTACGCTACAGCAAACAAGGTGTACCAATTTCAGTAAGAAGCAGTTCAAATATGCAGGCACTATAAGCCTTTAACCAGAAATTCCCAGCTCAGAAGGGCAGAGTCCAGCCTCTCCTCCCACAAGAGTGCAGACCACAAACCCTTTTAATGTAAAATAACTGGCCTGAAGCCGAAGTGCTTAAACCAGAATTAATACACTTTTAGAATAACTGACACTGATCCCTCAATCAGCAGTTCTCAACTTAGAAGGATGTAAGCTACCTGTCCTGCCACTACAGTGCAGACCACAAACCTTCTTAATGTAAAACAACTGGTCTGAAGCCCAAGTGCTTAAACTAAAAGGCTTATAATGAGTTACACCAAGAAGTAATAAATACAACTGAGTACTTTTAAGATGATGCAAAAGCAAAATAAAGTAGGAAGAAACACAAATACAGTAAAAGCAGATACATTTTTTTTTCAGAAAAGTAGCAAAAACAGTAGTAAAAACAATTCACATGCAGTGCAAGCTGGCACACTTGAGTATGTAGCAATATTAGTCCACACACAGTTTGAAAAAATGTAATTAAATTAAAAAGGACTGAAAGCAAGTGCAGAAAGGATTTATTAGGTAGAATGTGGTAAAGAGATGAGACTGGGGGAGTGTCCTAGATCAAATCTACAGTGGGGCAGGCACTGCAAAAGCCACCAAATTTAAACTACAACCAAGAACAGGGAGAGGGGGTGGGGAAGACAGTTTCAACAGTTTCAACAGAGCTAGATATGAGGGATCACAGTGCAAATTATAAAACGACAAAAAGTGCAGAAAATATACTTAAATCAGCTTATGTTCAGTTGATATATGCAGACAAATCTCAGTAGCCAGAAACTCGATTTAAAATGATTACTAGAAATGTAACCAACACAGATTTTAATGTTAGCAGAAACCCCCCAAGCTAATTAACACTTAACAAAGGAATTTCAAAGCAGTCTAACAGCTACTGCAGAGCTTCAGAGATGCACACAAGACAGTTTCAACAAAGCTAGATATGAGGGATCACAGTGCAAATTATAAAACCACAAAAAGTGCAGAAAATATACTTAAATCAGCTTATGTCCAGTTGATGTATGCATTGACTACTAATTCATAGTTACAGCACTGAACACTGTCGTGGGCCCCTGACAACCATTGTGCCTTGTTTGTGGTGTGCCATGCCTACTATTGCATATTATGGTGCAATCCTAATTTGTCTTTTATTGCGATTTTATGACATTTGTATATATTTCCTTTGTATTCCTGTTTGCACACACATGCCCTGCGGTTGTACTGTGCATTACTGTGGACATGACATTAAATGTTGTTTTTTTAGGTGGTGTACATCTTTTCTTGTGCCATTGGCTATGTATTTCGCCATTGGCATATGTTAACTTTGTAATACATGAGTCTGGTCCGCTTCCATTACTCCAATGTTCTGTTTGGGAAAATGTAAACCATGTTTTTGGTTTACATTTCCATGGGCTTGCGCTACGCCTGTGCCACTTCGTGAATCACTGTATGCCTTCATTAGCATGGTGCGACACTGCGCAGGGGGTGATTTGCATACCTATGCCAAGGACTGCGTAGATCTGGCGTACGCCAGTAGTGCACGTGGTGTTGGTTCGTACCTGAATCTCTCGGCGGACATATTTGGTGTCGTCCCGCATATGCTACGCCTGCGCCTGAAGCAGGATTCATGAATCCGGGGGATTATCTTTTTCCATTTTCAGTATTACTCCACATCCCCATCCCCCAGTCCATAGTCATTCTTCATCATATATTTTTGTAATGTCCATAACTTCTTTACAAATAGTTGCAAATGATCTTTCAGTTTTTCTGCATCAACTTCAGTTCTAAACTGGATCAATATTCTTTGGGTTCTTTTTTTTTTTATTGTAAACAACCTGCACTACATATGCTGACCATGGATAAATATTTTCTTTTTTTTCATATGCATCCAAAACAATTTCTGTGGCCTGCCCAGTCTCAAATATCAAGTCACAAAAACTCTCTTCATGAATTAAAATAAATGCTCGTACCTATTTTGCTTTGACACCCAGAGGTGCGATGACTGAGTCCCAAACCTCATACCTGTCCATTCTTCTTTTTTACTGCTTACATGTAATGTATACTTCTTTCTTCTTTGCTCCTTCTCCAACAGTTTGTGTATAAGGTTTTGTTTCTGAAACTTTTTCTGGCATAGTCTCTTCTTCTCCTTTTTCTTATATTTTTTTCCATGATGTCACTCCATGAAATTGCTGCTCTACTTTCTGGCTCACCATTTCTTCCAAATAATCATGCTGCAACCCCCCCCCCCCCATTGGAGGGTTGTAATTATGCATTTTTCAGAGGTAACCATCTCTCCTTCAAACAATATCCTCTGAAAGTTTTTCTCTGAATCCATCTCGGTTACAATCTCCTTTTCCTCTAATGTCACTGTTTTTTTTCTGCACCCACATCATCAGAAAATCATCTTTTGGTAGCAATTCTACCATTTCAACTACATTTTCAGCAACTTTCACTCTATTTTCGTCATATCTTTTACTCCTTTGAGTACATTATCCCATTGTTGTTGTCTGTATTCATTCCTTCCAAATGTTATTCCTAATATATTTATATATTTTTCATTTTATTTATTTTATTTATTTATTTGCTGTTGGTTCAATATTTTTCATTGGACTCAACACCTCCTATCATACCTTCACAACCAAATTTATTTATTTATTTATTTATTGCATTTGTTTACCGGGATAAGTCCACTGGGCCTAAAAGTGCCCATTTTCAGTGGAGGCCAGAGGAGAAAAGCTCCAACGAGATACAGAAAAAATATAAATATTAATTAGTACAGAAGCAGAAACAGTGTTACAGATAGTAAATATATTAATATATACATAATATATACATAAAAGCAGGAATCTAGTTTGTTTGATTACAGCAATATATACAAAAAATATACATTAAAGCAGAATTCAATGAATTCAATCAGATTGGTATAAACAGAGATCAGTATTATTGTATCAGAATCAACAAGTGAAGATAAAAATAAATATGGAGAAAATATCATCAGTCAATAGTAGCAAAAGACGTAGGAGTTTAGTAATCATATAAGGAGAGTGAAGAGGTTAGGTTATAGAGCAGGAACATAGCCAGGAAGAGTTGAGATGATTTTTCAGCATTTGGTTGAAGGTGGTGGTGCTGCCTGTGTTTCTTATAGAAGGCGGAAGTGAGTTCAATAGTTTGGCGATGGTGAAGGCATAGAGGAGTTGACTAGCAGGTAAGGTGATCTACTTTTAGAAGTAGATGATTTTCAAATCTTAGATGCCTGCTGGAATGGTATTTGGCAAGTACAGTTGAGAGAGCAGGACAGTCTGTGGGTCTGTAGATTATTTTGTGCACAGTCGTTAGTTGGGTGAATGAGAGATGGTGGGGGAGTTCCAGCCACCCTAATTGTTTCAGTGACTTACAATGGTGGGATGCGAATGTGGCCTTAGTGGCAAATTTTGCTATTCTGTTGTAACACATAGCAAGTTTGGATTTTGTAGAATTTTGGATATTAGTGAGGAGAGGGGCACCATAAAGGAGAGAGGGTAATAAAAAGGTAGTTGCAAGGGTTTGTCTAGTGGAGAGGCTAAGATAGTGTTGGTGCCTGTAGAGCATATCAAGCTTTTGGTGTGTTTTTTATGTTATTGTTTATGTGTAGGTCAAAGTTAAGGCTTTCATCTATAATAATGCCTAGTAATTTAGTGTGTGGGACAACTTCTATAGTGTTATTGTCATGGGCTTGTATAGTGAAGAGTTTTTTTATCAAATGGAGTGGTTTTCCTAGGAGTAAAAATTACTACTTTACTTTTCTCCTTATCTATACTTAAACCATTTTTTAAATGCATTCTTCATTTTTCATTTACTTTTTCCTTTCACACTTTGTTTTTAACAATTAATACAATATCATCCTCATAATTATATATTATTGGCAATTGTCCTTCCTTCATCATTTTGTATCCACCACTACTTGACATTTTATTAATTTCCTTCACTATTATATTCATGAGAGAATTGCACTACTAGCTGGGTAGCCCTGCTTTATTCCACAATCTATTTTTATTTTTTCCCCATTCTAGCCATTTACATTTAGATTCACATAGTTCCTTTCATAAACAGATTTTATTATTTGTAATATTTTTGCTTACATTATATGCTTGAAAAATTTCCCATAATGATTTATATTGAATATTATCATAAGCTTTACTTATATCCCCTATCATAACCTTCGCTTCCACATTTTATGATATCATCAGTTATTTCTGATATCTATAATAACTCTTGAGTTCCTTTTCCGTTTCTTCCAAATACATTTTGGTCATATATTCTATCCATTTTTTTCTGTAACCTTTTTGTTATTATTCTCATATAAAACTTTTATAATCTGTATTATTCAATGTTATAGGTCTCCATATCTTTATCTCTTTTTATTTCCTTTTTAAATATACATTTTATAACTCCTGTGCATATCTCTTTCTCTCTAATTGCAGTTTCTAACCATTCATTCATAACTTCTATAACAGTTATTTTTTGCCACTCTTTCATTTCTTTGTACATACCATATTCAATTCCATCCATTCCTGTTGCAGAATTCATGTTAATATCTTTTAGAATTTCATTTAATTCTTTCATGGTTACTTTTTTGTTCTAAATACTCATTATCTTCCGTATTTATTTTTTCACCTTTATACGTATGTTCTATGTTTCTTCTCTCTTAACAAACAATTCCAATACATATTCTTTAATTGTTTTGTATATTCCTTCTTGCTGTCTTATTTGTTTACCTTCCTTATTTTTTAATTCTCTTATTATTTTTACTTTTATTATTTTACTCAAATATGATGCTACCTCCTCTTTTTTCCTTGTAAAAATATTTTTGCTTATATAACACGTTGTTAATTTTAGCTTGATTCGTTTTATATATTCCTCTTTCTTTTTCATAAAAGGAATTGTTATTCTCTAATAAGTCTCTAAATGTTTCTTGACTTAATATCTTATATCTTTCTGTTTCTTTTCTTCTTTATACATTCTAAAAATATTATTTAAGATTTTTCTTTAAAATTAAGCCACCAAATAGTCAAATTCTTATAAAACTCTGTCATAGTCATATGATTTTTCCATAATTCCACAAGTTCTTTAGTCTCTTCTAAATCTAATTCATATGCATTAATTCTCTTTATTCCTTTTCCTATTCTTATATATTCTTCATCTTTCTGTACTTTAACCCATATTGCCACATGATCTGAAAATCCAGTATACTTAATTCCTTTTTTATAACATTAAAACTATCAGATATTAAAATAAATCAATTTCTGTCCTAATTTAATTCCTTTTATAGGTCCAGTGGTTATTCTCCAACACACTTAATTTTCCACTTCTCATAATTTCTTTAGCCATTTTAACATCACAATTGCTCTTATTTTCCTTAAATTACAATTATAATCACCCATCACTATAATGTCCATATTTACTCAAACATATACAAGAATATTTTTAAACATCATTTCTCTCTTTTTTTGTTACATATGCATATAAAGCTATAATTCTGTACACATTTTTCCATCTCACATCTATTAGCATAGTTTGGCCTAGTTCCACTATAGTTATATCTAATATTGTAATGCTTTTTTCACATACTATATATAAGTCCGAGCAGGTTTCTTTCCCCATGTTCCAAACTACCACACCATTGCAAAGTTTTTCAGTTTGTGTTTTCTTCCTCTGTTAATAATCTGATATCTTCTAAAACAATAATATGTGCATCTACTGCAGCACACCATTGTAATATACCTATTCTCCTTTTAAGATTTTTCTTACTGTTCACATTTAAAGCGAATATTTTCAGCTTTTAAGAACAGTTAGTATAACAAAATGTTTATCCCTTTTCTTTCTTATTTTCTCTAAGCATTATGTTTTTGAATTTTCTTCTGCATTCTTTAACTCTTTCCCTATTGAATTCTTTTTTGTTTCTCAAGTGCACCAATCCACTACTACTTCACTTGTCTCCACTGTTTCTTTTTCTTTTTCTTTATTTTTTTAACTTCGTGTATAACCTTTTTATCAGTTACAGTATATTTTCTTGTATAACACATTCTAGGATATAAAAAGTTTACACACTCCTGTTAAAATGCCAGGTTTTTGTGGTATAAAAAGAGACCACAATAAATCATTTCAAAACTTTTTCCACCCTTGATGTGACCTATAACCTGTGCAATTCAATTGAAAAACAAACAAATCTGTTAGGGGAAAAAAATAAAAAATAAAAGCGTACAATACGCTAGTTGCATAAGTGTGCACACCCTTAAACTAATACTTTGTTGTGTGTGCACACTCTTAAACTAATACTTTGTTGAAGCACCTTTTGATTTAATTACAGCATTCAGTCTTTTTGGGTACATACCTACCATCAATTAAAGAGACTCTGATTAACCCCAAATAAAGTTCAGCTGTCCTTGTAGGATTTTCCTGACATTTACTCAGTTACTTGCTACAGCAAAAGCCATGGTTCACAGAGAGCTTACAAAGCATCAAAGGGATCTTATTGTTGAAATGTATCAGTCAGGAGAAGGGTACAAAAAATTTTCCACAGCATTGGATATACCGTGGAACACAGTGATGACAGTCATTAAAAAGTAGAAAAAATATGGGACAACAGTGACGATGCAAAGTACAGGATGTCCCTCCAGAACTGGTGAAAAGACAAGATGAAAACTAATCAGAGAGGCTGCCAAGAGACATACAGCAACATTGAAAGAGCTGCAGGAATTTCTGGCAAGTACTGGTTGTGTCCGACATGTTTCAACAATCTTCTGTATTCTCCATAGGTCTGGACTATGGGGTAGGTTTGCAAGATGAAAGTCTTTTCTTACACAGAAAAACATACAGGTCCAGATAAAATTTGCAAAACAATACATCATGTCTCCCAAAAGCATGTGGGAAAATGTGTTATGGTCTGATGAGACCAAGGTTGAACTTTTGGCCACAATTCCAAATGGCTCAAAAGCAACACTTCACATCACCAAAAGAGCACCATCCCCACAGTGATGCATGGTGGTGACAGTATCACGCTTTGGGGTTGCTTTTCTTCAGCTGGAACTGGGGCTTTAGTCAAGTTGGAGGGATTTATGTAACTGCACTGCATGTTATATACATACACACACATGCGCATCCATGCACGTGCACACACACACGTATATATATATATATATATATATATATATATATATATATATATATATATATTTCTTCCTTTATATTTTTATATATGTATATCTATATTATGACTACTTTTTCATATATATTTATCATCAGTTATATATATGTGTGTGTGTGTGTGTGTGTGTGTGTGTGTGTGTGTGTGTGTGTGTGTGTGTGTGTGTGTGTGTGTGTATGTATGTCTATATACAGCACATGAATGATTCCACAAAGCTTTCTCCCTAATGTTGTACATCTCTATTGCATGATATGTTTGAAAAGTAACATAAATTCCTGCAGCTCAGATGTTGTAGTGGTACATTCCTCTGATAATAGTGTTTAGGGTCATGGGTTTGACATTTGGGGCTGTTGTTTTTTTTTCCATTAATGTTAACTGACCAGAATGCATGATATGTTTGTTAAAGCATTTCACGTTTTCATAGCACAGATGGTGTAGTGGTATTTTGTTGTCATTGCAGAGGACAGCATCTCGGGTTCGAGACTTGGCAGGGCTGACTATTTTGTTGCTGGGCAGAACAAGGTATGATAGATACAAAGTGATTAAGGCAAGTTTAAGCATATTATACTTATAATTTTATATTATAAAATAATATTTATATACACATTATAATTTTACATTTACCTTCTATGACATCCCTCTATGTGCTTTCATTAAATTATATTCTTGTGTGACTATACTGTATGGGGCATTTGTGTTTATATGGGGGTTTCATATCTTCTCTACACTGACATCTTACTTTTGGAACTGCTACACTACCCTGGTTGACAAAAAAAGTACCCTGGTTGACAAAAGTTGCTACATAATTTAAGTTTACTAAAATAATTTTAACACTGCTTTCACATAGGAAAATAAGTTGCCTGTTTTGGTCCTCAAACTATGAACATCTGAATGTAAAGCCATGTCTCTAACCACTACACTATCTCAGCTTGAAAATTTCGCCTATTTCCGTTTAGCTCCTATGAGATGTTTAAGCTATGCTAAGCAGATGGCCACAATGGGCACACCCACTTAGCTACACTTAAACATTCCTTAGGCTATTAAGAAATAAGTATATATTATTATTATATTATTAGGTTATATATGTGTGTATTGTGATCTTCTGACAACTAATTGGGACTGCAAACATGAAATACTGGCATTCATTTGGCTTTCAGGCTTCTATCCTTCAGGGACTCCTGATAATACATATCCTGTTATCTATCAACTTTCTAAGTGTGTAAGGGCAATTTTTCAGGTGTGTCACTAATGTAGTATTTACCCCCCCCCCCCCCATCATTTGTGCCTTTGTTCACATGCACTGCTGTGAGGGAATATTGGCATACATTTGCTTTCAGACTTCTACCCTTGTGTAATTCATGCTAATGCATAGGTTCATAGGTGTGTACTAGGCTAATGGCCATGGGGCCTTTACAAGCCTAGCCATAGGATTACCCTGGCATAGTGCGACCCAACCTTAAGCTCCCAGTGTCTCTGTCGGGTAGAGCCACTGGAGTTATCCCTGGGGTGAATTTTCTGTTTCCTATCCACTCATCAAGATTTCTCTTGAAGAAGGTCAGCAAGGTGCGCTGTTTGACATGTATGGGAAGTCTGTTCCATAGCATGGGCAGTCTCTGGGTTATGAACCTGTCCCTCCAGCATGTTTGATTAATTGTGGTAATGAGGTTGAGGTCTCTGGAGCGTGTGGTGCTGGGTGATTGGGATTTCTTTAGATGTAGCATTTCTAACAGAGCTGGATCAGACATGGCTTTGTAAGTCAAGCAGAGATTGCCTTTAAGTAGGCGATATGAGACAGAGAATAGTTGGAGTTTTTTGAGCTTGTCCATATAGGACAAGTGTTTAAGGCCTAGGATCCTCTTTGTGAGGTACTTTTGTGGCCTCTTCAGTTGTTGCAGGTGTATAGTGAGGCACATGACAAATGGGGCATTGTACTCGATGATTGACCTAATGAGGGAAGAGTAGAGGGAGACAATGACCTCTTTCTTCTTAGATGCAAAACCCTTAGTAATGAGATGTACCACATAGAAGGACTTTCTGACCACAGTGGCAATGTGGTGATGAAAAGAGAGGTTACTGTCAACCTGTGTTCCTAGATCTCTTATAATGCCTTCTGTGTTCAGTGTACTACCATCAATGTGGTAATTCATGGGAACGGGTTTTTTCCCAAAGGGGATGATGACACATTTTTTGGCATTGAGCTTAAGGGCATGGTTCTGACACCAGTCGTTGGTCACAGTGAGGCCATTCTGTAGGTTGTCAAGTCAACATCACTTGGGGAGTTAATAATAGCTCCCAACTTGCAATCGTCTGTGAACTTTGTCAGCAAGAGTCCCCTTCACGTTTGCCTGGACTTCAGAAAAGTAGATACCAAACAGAAGAGGACCCAGGACCAAACCCTTTGGGACTCCACTTATGACTAATTTGCAGTCTGACTTTGAGTCAGATACTTTCACACTATGGGTTCTATCTGTGAGCCAGTTTGCAATGCACCTAGTGATATAGGGGTTGATGCCAAGCTTAGTGAGTTTTTCTATCATTCCTGAGTGGGCAATGGTATCAAAAGCCTTGGCCAGATCAAGGTAGGCTGTAAGAACCACATTGCCTTCATCCACAGCTCTGGTGACCGACTCAAAGAAGTCAACCAAGTTGAGCAGGCATGATCTACCCTTCACAAAACCAAACCGTGTGGGATCCAGAGTTTGGAGATTCCCGATATCCTTGTTTATTAGGTCCATGATGATGCATTCCATAGATTTGCATATCAGACTAGTCAGGCTAATGGAGTGATAGTTCCCAGGGTCTGTAGTTGCTCCTCCTTTGTGGAGAGGGATGACTGTAGCAGTGCTCCAATTCAGCAGGGACAAAGCTTGAGGTGAGGCTGTGTCTGAACAGGGCACACAGGTGAGGTGCCAGTTCACTCTGTAGTTCATGTAGAACACAACCAGGGATATTGTCAGGTCCCATAGAAGCTGTATTCTTGACCTTGGACACTGCTGTTTTAACCTGTGCAGCAATCTACTGTTATTGTGACTGCTTCTTTGGGGTGAGAGGGGCATGACCTGTTCTCTATCAACTTTCTATGTTTGTGGGGCTATGTTTGTAGTTTTATCACTTTTGGGGCATTTATCCCCATTATGTGTGCATTTACACACATTTCCTGCTTTAACAGGTTGCAAAAGTGTCATACAGCACTTTAGCAATGCAGGGCATGTATCACAGAACCTGTCACATACCCCATGCATTGCTTTCTTGTTGCTGATTTTTATTTCAGTGTCCATGGACACTGAAATTATAATTTTTTCATTGTCCACAGATACTAAAATACTGGCATAATATTAGAGCAAAGCTCTAATATTATACTAGTTCAGCTTAGAAAGTGCCATGCAGCACTTTCAGAGTCCAGGGGGCATGTTTAGTGTCCGTGCACAACTTGGACATGCCCCCTGCAGTCGTTCATGGTTCTTATCCGTATAGGAAGTACAGCAGCATGCCTTCATGAGTATTCAAGGCATGCTGCTGTTCTAAATGGACACAAACCACTCCGTGCAAGAATAGTCTTCTTCTTGCACAGAGTTTGTTGAATCTGGGGGAATCTCCATAAAAAATCATTGCATTCTTTAATCTTTTTATAGTTATATCACATAATTTTTGCTTTTTTTATCTATTTCTAAATCTTTCCATGGATTAATGCAATAAAATGCTTTCATAATACTTAAGTACCATTCCTTTCTATTTTTCTCACATATATTCTTTTTTTTATTTTGCATAACACAATTTTGTTTTGATATGGTTTCATTTCTTCACTCACAATGCTTTTACTTCATTTTAAAACTTCCACTACTTCCCACAGTTCTTTGTATATAGTATCATTTCTATCAAGTTTTTATTTTCCTTCATAATTCCTTTTAATACCTTATATAAAATTAAATATGCTGCATGTACTATTGGGTTTATTAAACCCAAGCCTCCTTGCTCTTCTTTCATTTATAAAATCCCTCTCTTGACTGGATTCAGTCAAGAGCCCCATATCAAAGAAAATATAATAATCATTAGTTCCTTTTCATACTTAATAGGAATTATATCAATGTTAGCAACATAAACATTTTTTCCTATTACCATGGTGTTCAGCAAGTGTGCTTTTTTCTATATGAAAATCTACATGATTTCCAAAAATTAGTCATGTCCTTTTCTTCTTTGAATACATTATCCCATTGTTGTTGTCTGTATTCATTCCTTCCAAATATTATTCCCAATATATCCATATATTTTTCATTGAACTCAATACCTCCTATCATACCAACATAATGTTCATATTTACACAAACATATTCAAGAATATTTTTAAACATACTTTCTCTCTGTTTTTGTTATGTATGCATATAAAGCTATAATTCTATACACATATTTTTCAATTTCAAGTGTATTACCGTATTTTTTTTCTATTTCCACCATGGTTACACGTAATATTTGAATGCTTTCTTGACATAATGTACATATGCCCAAGTATGTTTCTTTCCTCTTGCTCCAAACTACTGCACCATTCCCAAGTTTTTCAGTTTGTGTTCTTCCTTCCTCTGTTAATAATCTAATATCTTCTAAAACAATAATATGTGCATCTACTGCAGCACACCATTGTAATATATGTATTCTCCTATTAATGTTTTTCATATTGTTCACATATAAAGCTAATATTTTCAGCTTTTAAGAACAGCTAGTGTAATAAAATATTTACCCCTTTCTTTTCTTATTTTCTCTAAGCATTATATTTTTGAATTTTCTTTTCCTTTCTTTAACTCTTTTCCCTATCAAATTATTTTTATTTCAGACCATGCATCAATCAGCTTCTTCGTCCCTTGTCTCCTCTGTTTCTTTTTCAGTGTTACCTTCTTTAACTTCATGTATAACCTCTTTATCAGTCACATCTTTTTGTACATTTTCATGTATAACACATTTTTCTCTTTCTCCTGTATAACTTCATTTTCATTTTCTTGCACATTCATTTCACATTCTAGCCATGAATGACCAGTATTGCAACATTTTTTGTACTTTAAATCACATTTTTTTGCATTATATCCTGTTTTATTTTTTATCACATTCATTGATTAAATGATCATTTTTCCACAAAAATAACAAGTCTTTGGTTGACCCCTGTGTTTCACAAAATCCTTATTACCATGAACATCAAAAATGCTAGGTACATGCATAACATTATTTTTCCATTTTCAGTATTACTCCACATCCCCATCCCCCAGTCCATAGCCATTCTTAATCATATATTTTTGTAATGTCCATAACTTCTTTACAAATAGTTGCAAATGATATTTCAGTTTTTCTGCATCAACTTCAGTTCTAAACTGGATCAATATTCTTTGTTTTTTTTAATTGTAAAAAATTTGCACCACATATTCTGACCATGGATAAATATTTTTCTTTTTTTCATATGCATCCAAAACAATTTCTGTGGCCTGCCCAGACTCAAATATCAAGTCACAAAAACTCTCTTCATGAATTAAAATAAATGCTCGTACCTATTTTGCTTTGACACCCAGAGGTGCGATGACAGAGTCCCAAACCTCATACCTGTCCATTCTTCTTTTTTCCTGCTTACATGTAATGTATACTTCTTTCTTCTTTGCTCCTTCTCCAACAGTTTGTGCATAAGGTTTTGTCTCTGAAACTTTTTCTGGCATAGTCTCTTCTGTTCCTTTTTCTTATATTTTTTTCCATGATGTCACTCCATGAAATTGCTGCTCTACTTTCTGGCTCACCATTTCTTCCAAATAATCATGCTGCAACCCCCCCCCCATTGGTGGGTTGTAATTATGCATTTTTCAGAGGTAACCATCTCTCCTTCAAACAATATCCTCTGAAAGTTTTTCTCTGAATCCATCTTGGTTACAATCTCCTTTTCCTCTAATGTCACTGTTTTTTTTCTGCACCCACATCATCAGAAAATCATCTTTTGGTAGCAATTCTACCATTTCAACTACATTTTCAGCAACTTTCACTCTATTTTCGTCATATCTTTTACTCCTTTGAGTACATTATCCCATTGTTGTCTGTATTCATTCCTTCCAAATGTTATTCCTAATATATTTATATATTTTTTAGTGAACTCAACACCTCCTATCACACCTTCACAATCAAATTTATTTATTTATTTATTTAATTATTGCATTTGTTTACTGGGATAAGTCCACTGGGCCTAAAAGAGCCCATTTTCAGTGGAGGCCCGGGGAGAAAAGCTCCAACAAGATACAGAAAAAATATAAACATTAATTAGTACAGAAGCAGAAACAGTGTTACAGATAGTAAATATATTAACATATACATAATATATACATAAAAGCAGGAATCTAGTTTGATTGATTACAGCAATATATACAAAAAATATACATTAAAGCAGAATTCAATGAATTCAATCTGATTGGTATAAAGAGAGATCAGTATTATTGTATCAGAATCAACAAGTGAAGATAAAAATAAATATGGAGAAAATATCATCAGTCACTAGTAGCAAAAGACGTAGGAGTTTACTAATCATATAAGGAGAGTGAAGAGGTTAGGTTATAGAGCAGGAACATAGCCAGGAAGAATTGAGATGATTTTTCAGCATTTGGTTGAAGGTGGTGGTGCTGCCTTTGTTTCTTATAGAAGGCGGAAGTGAGTTCCATAGTTTGGCAATGGTGAAGGCATAGAGGAGTCGACCAGCAGGTAAGGTGGGCTTATCTACTTTTAGAAGTAGATGATTTTCAAATCTTAGATGCCTGCTGGAATGGTATTTGGCAAGTAGAGTTGAGAGAGCAGGACAGTCTGTGGGACTGTAGATTATTTTGTGCACAGTAGTTAGTTGGGTGAATGAGAGATGGTGGGGGAGTTCCAGCCACCCTAATTGTTTCAGTGACTTACAATGGGGGGATGAGAATGTGGCCTTGGTGGCAAATTTTGCTATTCTGTTGTAACACATAGCAAGTTTGGATTTTGTAGAATTTTGGATATTAGTGAGGAGAGGGACACCATAAAGGAGAGAGGGTAATAAAAAGGAAGTTGCAAGGGTTTGTCTAGTAGAGAGGCTAAGATAGTGTTGGTGCCTGTAGAGCATATCAAGCTTTTGGTGTGTTTTTTTGATGTTATTGTTTATCTGTAGGTCAAAGTTAAGGTTTTCATCTATAATAATGCCTAGTAATTTAGTGTGTGGAACAACTTCTATAGTGGTATTGTCTTGGGCTTGTATAGTGAAGAGTTTTTTTATCAAATGGAGCAGTTTTCCTAGGAGTAAACATTACTACTTTACTTTTCTCCTAATCTATACTTAAACCAATTTTTTAAAATGTATTCTTTATTTTTCATTTACTTTTTCCTTTCACACTTTGTTTTAAAACAATTAATACAATATCATCCTCATACTTATATATTATTGGCAATTGTCCTTCCTTCATCATTTTGTTTCCACCACTACTTCATTACTAGCTGGGTAGCCCTGCTTTATTCCACAATCTATTTTTATTTCTTCCCCATTCTAGCCATTTACATTTAGATTCACATAGTTCCTTTCATAAACAGATTTTATTATTTGTAATATTTTGCTTACATTATATGCCTGCAAAATTCCCCATAATGATTTATATTTAATATTATCATAAGCATTACTTATATCCCCTATCATAACCTTTGCTTCTACATTTTATTTATGATATCATCAGTTATTTCTGTTGTTATCTATAATAACTCTTGAGTTCCTTTTCCGTTTCTTCCAAATACATTTTGGTCATATATTCTATCCATTTTTTGCTGTAACCTTTTTGTTATTATTCTCATATAAAACTTTTATAATCTGTATTATACAATGCCTCCTCTAAAACGTGCACGCTGATTGGCCAGCCCAACCAGCGTGCCCGTTGTAAATCCCTCAATATACTAACGGAAAAAGGTCCGGTCACCCGGACTTTTTCCGTTAGTATAAAACACTGTCTCGCTATGTTAAAAGAGTTTAACATAGAGACACAGGTTTAAAAAAAGCAACGCAGATCTCCGTTGCTTTTTTTAAAGCTGTCTCGCTATGTTAAACTCCTTTAACATAGCGACACAAGTGTAAAAAGCAGCGGAGATCTTGTGATCTCCGTTGCTTTTAACCTGTCTTGCTATGTTAAATGAGTTTAACATAGCGAGACAGCTTTAAAATAAGCAACGGAGATCTCCGTTGCTTATTTTAAAGCTGTCTCGCTATGTTAAACCCATTTAACATAGTGAGATAGTAAAAGCAACGGAGATCTTGCGTTCTCCGTTGCTTTTGCCCACACTCTGATGTACTGCGTAGGCATGCAGTACATCAGAACTGCCATGAACACCAGACAGCTGTGGAAGGGCAGCAAAGAGGCATTATACAATGCCATTATTTAAGAAAAGTAATTATTTCTTTTCTTAAATAATGTCATTATAATAGCAATAAACCACTTCTGGGTGTGGGTAATGCTGGATTTACCCACGGTTGTCTTTGTTTGGTCCCTCGGGCTTCACCCTCGGGACCAAACCATGCCAACCGTGGGTAAATCCAGCATTACCCACACCCAGGTGTGGGTTATTGCTATATTATTCAATGTTATAGGTCTCCAAATCTTTATCTCTTTTCATTTCCTTTTTTAAATATACATTTTATAACTCCTGTGCATATCTCTTTCTCTTTAATTCCAGTTTCTAACCATTCATTCATAACTTCTATAACAGTTATTTTTTGCCACTCTCATTTCTTTATACATACCATATTCAATTCCATCCATTCCTGTTGCAGAATTCATGTTAATATCTTTTAGAATTTCATTCAATTCTTTCATGGTTATTTTTTTGTTCTAAATACTCATTAGCTTCCGTATTTATTTTTTCACCTTTATACATATGTTCTATGTTTCTTCTCTCTTAACAAACAATTCCAATACATATTCTTTAATTGTTTTGTATATTCTTTCTTGCTGTCTTATTTGTTTACCTTCCTTATTTTTTAATTCTCTTATTATTTTTACTTATTTTATTGTTTTACTCAAATATGATGCTACCTCCTATTTTTTCCTTAAAAATATGTGTGCTTATATAACACATTGTTAATTTTAGCTTGATTCATTTTATATATTTCTTTTTCTTTTTCATAAAAGGAATTGTTCTTTAATTCTTAATATCTTATATCTCTCTCTGTTTCTTTTCTTCTTTATGCATTCTAAAAATATTATTTTAGATTTTTCTTTAAAATTAAGCCACCAAATAGTCAAATTCTTATAAAACTCTGTCATAGTCATATGATTTTTCCATAATTCCACAAGTTCTTTAGTCTCTTCTAAATCTAATTCATGTGCATTAATTCTCTTTATTCCTTTTCCTATTCTTATATATTCTTCATCTTTCTGTACTTTAACCCATATTGCCACATGATCTGAAAATCCAGTATACTTAATTCCATTTTTATAACATTAAAACTATCAGATATTAAAACAAATCAATTTCTGTCCTAATTTCATTCCTTTTATAGGTCCAGTGGTTATTCTCCAACACACTTAATTTTCCACTTCTCATAATTTCTTTAGCCATTTTAATATCACAATTGCTCTTATTTTCCTTAAATTACAATTAAAATCACCCATCACTATAATGTCCATATTTACACAAACATATACAAGAATATTTTTGAACATCTTTTCTCTCTCTTTTTGTTACATATGCATATACAGGTATAATTCTGTACACATATTTTTCCATCTCACATCTATTATCATAGTTTGGCCTAGTTCCACTATAGTTATATCTAATATTTTAATGCTTTTTTCACATACTATACATACGTCCGAGCAGGCTTCTTTCCCCATGTACCAAACTACCACATCATTGCAAAGTTTTTCAGTTTGTGTTTTCTTCCTCTGTTAATAATCTGATATCTTCTAAAACAATAATATGTGCATCTACTGCAGCACACCATTGTAATATACCTATTTTCCTTTTAAGATTTTTCATACTGTTCACATTTAAAGTGAATATTTTCAGCTTTTAAGAACGGCTAGTATAATAAAATGTTTATCCCTTTTCTTTCTTATTTTCTCTAAGCATTATGTTTTTGAACTTTCTTCTCCATTCTTTAATTCTTTCCCTATTGAATTATTTTCTGTTTCTTACAGTGCACCAATCCACTTCTTCTTCACTTGTCTCCACTGTTTCTTTATTTTTTTAACTTTGTGTATAACCTTTTTATCAGTTACATCTTTTTGTATATTTTCTTGTATAACACATTCTAGGATATAAAAAGTTTACACACTCCTGTTAAAATGCCAGGTTTTTGTGATATAAAAAAAAGAGACCACAATAAACCATTTCAAAACTTTTCCCACCCTTGATGTGACCTATAACCTGTGCAATTCAATTGAAAAACAAATCTGTTAGGGGAAAAGAATAAAAAATAAAAAGTGTACAATATGCTAGTTGCATAAGTGTGCACACCCTTAAACTAATACTTTGTTGTGTGTGCACACTCTTAAACTAATACTTTGTTGAAACACCTTTTGATTTAATTGCAGCATTAAGTCTTTTTGGGTACATACCTGCCATCAATTAAAGAGACTCTAATTAACCCCAAATAAATTTCAGCTGTCCTAGTAAGATTTTCCTGACATTTACTCAGTTGCTTGCTACAGCAAAAGCCATGGTTCACAGCTTACAAAGCATCAAAGGGATCTTATTATCAGTCAGGAGAAGGGTACAAAAAATTTTCCACAGCATTGGATATACCATGGAACACAGTGATGGCAGTCATTAAAAAGTGGAGAAAATATGGGACAATGGTGACGACGCAAAGTACTGGACGTCCCTCCAAAACCGGTGAAAAGACAAGATGAAAACTAATCAGAGAGGCTGCCAAGAGACATACAGCAACATTGAAGGAGCTGCAGGAATTTCTTGCATGTTACAACAATCTCCCGTATTCTCCATATGTCTGGACTATGGGGTAGCTTTGCATGATGGAAGCATTTTCTTACACAGAAAAACATACAGGCCCAGATAAAATTTGCAAAACAATACATCACGTCTCCCAAAAGCATGTGGAAAAATGTGTTATGGTCTGATGAGACCAAGGTTGAATTTTTTGGCCACAATTCCAAATGGTGCAAAAGCAACACTTCACATCACCAAAAGAGCACCATCCCCACAGTGATGCATGGTGGTGGCAGTATCATGCTTTGGGGTTGCTTTTTTTCAGCTGGAACTGGGGCTTTAGTCAAGGTGGAGGGATTTATGGACAGTTCCAAATACCAGTCACTTTTGGCCCAAATCCTTCAGGCATCTGCTAGAAAGTTGAAGATGAAGAGCAATTTCAACTTTCAACATGACAATGACCCCAAGCATACATCCAAATCAACAAAAGAATGGCTTCACCAGAAGAGGCTTAAAGTTTTGGAATGGCCCATCCAGAGCCCAGACCTAAATTCAAAAGAAAATCTGTAGGATGACCTGAAGAGGGCTGTATACAAGAGAGGTCCTCACAATCTGGAAGATTTAGAGCACTTTTGCAAGGAAGAGTGGGCAAATATTGCTAAGTCAAGATGCGGCATGTTGATAGACTCCTGCCCAAGAAGACTGAATGTTGTAATTAAATCAAAAGGTGCTTCAACAAAGCATTAGTTTAAGGGTGTGCACACACTACAAAGTATTATTTTAAGGGTGTGCACACTTATGTAACCAGCGTATTGTATGTTTTTTATTTTTTATATTTTCCCCTAACAGATATTTGTTTTTCAATTGAATTGTACAGGTTATAGGTCACATTAAAGTTGGGAAAAATTTTGAAATGATTTATTGTGGTGTCATATTTTTTTTTTAATCACAAAAACCTGACATTTTAACAGGGGTGTGTAAACTTTTTATATCCACTGTATATCTTTATCCTGTACAAATTCATTTTCATTTTCTTGCAGATTCATTTGACATTATAGCCATGAATGATGAGTATTGCCACATTTTTACTCTTTAAAACACATTTTGTGCCTCATGCCCTGTTTTACCACATAAATGACATCTTTTTTATCACATTCATTAATTAAACGATCATTTTTTCCATAAAAATAACAGTTTTTTTGGCTAACCCCTGTATTTCACAAACCCCCTATTACCATGAACATTAATACTAGTTATGTGCATAACATTATTTTCCATTTTCAGTATTACTCCACATTCCCATCCTGCAGTCCATAGCCCTTTTTCATCATATACATTTTTAGTGTACATTACTTCTTTGCATATAGTTAACAAATGGTTTTCAGTTATTTTGCATCAACTTCAGTTCTAAAGTGGATCATTATTTTTTGTTTGTCTGTAAAAAGCTTGCACGACATATTCTGACCATGGATAAATATTTTTCTTTTGTTCTTATGTACCCCGAAAATTGTCCATGGCCTGCCCAGTCGCAAATATCAAGTCACAAAAACTCTCTTCATTAATTAAAATAAATGCTCGTACTTCTTTTGCTTTGACACCCAGAGGTGCCATGACAGAGTCCCAAACCTCATACCTGTCCAAACATTCTTCTTTTTTCCTGCTTACATGTAATGTATACTTCTTTCTTCTTTGTTCCTTCTCCAACAGTTTGTGCATAAGTTTTTATCTCTGGAACTTTTTCTGACATAGTCTCTTCTCCTTTTTCTTATATTTTTTTTCCATGATGTCACTCCATGAAATTGCTGCTCTACTTTCTGGCTCAATTTGGCTTACTGTTTCTTCCAAATAATCATGCTGCACCCCCCCCCCCATTGGAGGGTTGTAATTATGCATTATTCAGAGGTAACCATCTCTCTTTCAAACAATATCCTCTGAAAGTTTTTCTCTGAATCCATCTCATTTACAGCTGCAGTCTCCTTTTCCTCCAATGCCACTGTTTTTTTCTATACCCACATCATCAGAAAAACAACTTCTGGTAGCAATTCTACAATTTCAACTACATTTTCAGCAACTTTCACTCCATTTTCATCATATCCTTTACTTCTTTTAGTACATTATCCCATTGTTGTTGTCTGTATTCATTCCTTCCAAATGTTATTCCTAATATATTTATGCATGTTTCATTGAACTCAACACCTCCTATCATACCTTCACAACCAAATCCTTTACTTTTCTCCTTATTTATACTTAAACCAATTTTTTTTAATGTATTCTTCATTTTTCATTTACTTTTTCCATTCACACTTTGTTTTTAACAATTAATACAATATCATCATCGTAATTATATATTATGGGCAATTGTAATTCCTTCATCATTTTGTATCCACCACTACTTTTATTCATGAGAAAATTACACTACTAGTTGGATAGCCCTGCTTTATTCCACAATCTGTTTTTATTTCTTCCCCATTCCAGCCATTTACATTTAGATTCACATAGTTCCTTTCATAAACAGATTTTATTATTTGTAATATTTTTTGCTTACATTATATGCCTGCAAAATTCCCCATAATGATTTATATTGAATATTATCATAAGCTTTACTTATACCCCCTATGGTAACCTTCGCTTCTACATTTTTATTTATGATAGCATCAGTTATTTCTGTTATCTGTAATAACTCTTGAGTTCCTTTTCCGTTTCTTCCAAATACATTTTAGTCATATATTCTATCCATTTTTTTCTGTAACCTTTTTGTTATTATTCTCATATAAAAATTGTATAATCTGTATTATTCAATGTTATAGGTCTCCAATTCTTTACCTCCTTTTATTTCCTTTTTTAAATATACATTTTATAACTCCTGTGCATATCTTTCTCTTTAATTCCAGTTTCTAACCATTCATTCATAACTTCTATAAAAGTTATTTTTGCCACTCTTTCATTTCTTTATACATACCATATTCAGTTCTATCCATTCCTGTTGCAGAATTCATGTTAATATCTTTTAGAATTTAATTCAATTCTTTCATGTTTTTTTTTGTTCTAAATACTCATTATCTTCCTTATTTAATTTCCACCTTTATACATATGTTCTATGATTCTTCTCTCTTAAAAAATAATTCCAATACATATTCTTTAATTGTTTTGTATATTCCTCCTTGCTGTCTTATTTGTTTACCTTCCTTATTTTTTAATTCTCTTATTATTTTTACTTATTTTATTATTTTACTCAACGATGATGCTACCTCCTCTTTCCTTCCTTGTAAAAAAAAAAATTGCTTATATAACAAGTTGTTAATTTTAGTTTGGTTTGATTCATTTTATATATTCCTTTCTTTTTCATAAAATGAATTGTTCTCTAATAAGCCTCTAAATGTTTCTTGACTTAATATCTTATATCTCTCTGTTTCTTTACTTCTTTATATATTCTAAAAATATTTTTTAGATTTTTCTTTAAAATTAAGCCACCAAATAGTCCAATTCTTATAAAACTCTGTCATAGTCATATGATTTTTCCATAATTCCACAAGTTCTTTAGTCTCTTCTAAATCTAATTCATGTGCATTAATTTATTTTCCTATTCTTTTATATTCTTCATTTTTCTGTACTTTAACCCATATTGCCACATGATCTGAAAATCCAGTATACTTAATTCCTTTTTCATAACTTTTAAACTATTAGATGTAAAAAAAAAATCAATTTCTGTCCTAATTTCATTCCTTTTATAGGTCCAGTGGTTATTCTCCCACACACTTAATTTTCTACTTCTCAGAATTTCCTTTAGCCATTTTAATATCACAATTGCTCTTATTTTCCTTAAATTACAATTAAAATCACCCATCATTTTAATGTCCATATTTACACAGACATATTCAAGAATATTTTTAAACATCATTTCTCTCTCTTTTTGTTACATATGCATATAACGTGATAATTCTATACACATATTTTTCCATCTCACATCTATTAGCATAGTTTGGCCTAGTTCCACTATAGTTATATCTAATATTTTAATGCTTTCTTCACATACTATACATACGTCCAAGCACGTTTCGTTCCCCTTTTTCCAAACTACCACACCATTGCAAAGTTTTTCATTTTGTGTTCTTACTTTCTCTGTTAATAATCTGTTATCTTCTAAAACAATAATATGAGCATCTACTGCAGCACACCATTGTAATATACCTATTCTTTTGAGATTGTTCATACTGTTCACATTTAAAGTGAATATTTTCAGCTTTTAAGAATAGTTAGTATAACAAAATGTTTATCCCTTTTCTTTCTTATTTTCTCTAAGCGTTATGTTTTTGAATTTTCTACTCTGTTCTTTAACTCTTTTCCCTATTGAATTATTTTTTATTTCTTACTGTGCACCAGTCCACTTCTTCTTCACTTGTCTCCACTGTTTTCTTTTTCTTTACTTTTTTAACTTGGTCTATAACATTTTTATCAGTTACATCTTTTTATACATTTTATTGTATAACTCATTCTAGGATATAAAAAGTTTACACACCCCTGTTAAAATGCCAGGTTCTTGTGATATAAAAAATGAGACCACAATAAATAGTTTCAAAACTTTTCCCACCTTTGATTTGACCTATAACCTGTACAATTCAATTGTAAAACAAACAAATCTGTTAGGGGGAAAAATAAAAAAACGTACAATACGCTAGTTGCATAAGTGTGCACACCCTTAAACTAATACTTTGTTGTGTGTGCACACTCTAACTAGTACTTTGTTGAAGCACCTTTTGATTTAATTACAGCATTCAGTCTTTTGGGGTATGCACCTGCCATCAATTAAAGAGCCTCTGGTTAACCCCAAATAAAGTTCAGTTGTCCTAGAAGGATTTTCCTGACATTTACTCATTTGTCTGCTACAGCAAAAGCCATGGTTCACAGAGAGCTTACAAAGCATCAAAGGGATCTTATTGTTGAAACGTATCAGTCAGTAGAAGGGTACATAAACATTTTCACAGTATTGTATATACCATGGAACACAGTGATGACAGTCATCAAAAAGTGGAGAAAATATGGGACAAATGTGATGATGCAAAGTACTAGACGTCCCTCCAAAATTGGTGAAAAGGCAAGATGAAAACTGGTCAGGGAGGCTGCCAAGAGACATACAACAACACTGAAGGAGCTGCAGGAATGTCTGGCAAGTACTGGTTGTGTACTACATGTTACAACAATCTCCCGTATTCTCCATATGTCTGGACTATGGGGTAGCTTTGCAAGATGGAAGTCTTTTCTTATACAGAAAAACATACAAGCCAAGATAAAATTTGCAAAACAATACATCGTCTCCCAAAAGCAAGTGGGAAAATGTGTTATGGTCTGATGAGACCAAGGTTGAACTTTTTGGCCACAATTTCAAAAGGTTTGTTTGGCACAAAAGCAACACTTCACATCACCGAAAGAACACCATCCCGACAGTGAAGCATGATGGTGGCAGTATCATGCTTTGGGGTTGCTTTTCTTCAGTTGGAACTGGGGCTTTAGTCAAGGTGGAGGGATTTATGAACAGTTCCAAATACCAGTCACTTTTGGCCCAAACCTTTCAGGTGTATATTAGAAAGCTGAAGATGAAGAGAAATGTCACCTTTCAACATGACAATGACCCCAAACATACATCCAAATCAACAAAAGAATGGCTTCACCAGAAGAGGATTAAAGTTTTGGAATGGCCCATCCAGAGCCCAGACCTAAATTCAAAAGAAAATCTGTAGGATGACCTAAAGAGGGCTGTGTACAAGAGATGTCCTCATAATCTGGAAGATTTAGAGCACTTTTGCAAGGAAGAGTGGGCAAATATTAAGTCAAGATGTGGCATGTTGATAGACTCCTACCCAAGAAGACTGAATGCTGTAATTAAATCAAAAGGTGCTTCAACAAAGCATTAGTTTAAGGGTGTGCTCACACTACAAAGTATTAGTTTAAGGGTGTGCACACTTATGCAACCAGCGTATTGTACGTTTTTTATTTTTTATATTTTTTCCCTATCAGATGTTTGTTTTTCAATTGAATTGTACAGGTTATAGGTCACATTAAAGTTGGGAAAAATTTTGAAATGATTTATTGTGGTGTCATTTTTTTATATCACAAAAACCTGACATTTTAACAGGGGTGTGTAAACTTTTTATATCCACTGCATATCTTTATCCTGTATAAATTCATTTTCATTTTCTTGCACATTCATTTGACATTCTAGCCATGAATGAGTATTGCCACATTTTTGCACTTTAAAACACATTTTTTGCACCATGCCCTGTTTTACCACATAAATAACATCTTTTTTATTATGTTCATTGATTAAATGATCATTTTTCCATAAAAATAACAGGTTTTTGGCTGACCCCTGTATTTCGCAAAACCCCTATTAAAATGAACATTAATAATACTAGGTATGTTGTTGTTGTTGTTGTGTCTTTTGGCTTTTCCCGGTTAGGGGTCACCACAGTGGAACTCCGGTCCGCTAATGATTGGCAGTAGATTTTTACGTGCTGAGTTGCCAGCCCTGATGCACAACCTTCATTGAAGGTACGCCCATTCACGCATGTGTAACAATATTTTCCATTTTCAGTATTACTCCACATTCCCATCCTGTAGTCCATAGACCTCTTTCATCATATGCTTTTTTAGTGTGCATTACTTCTTTGCATATAGTTAACAAATGGTTTTCAGGTATTTTGCATCAACTTCAGTTCTAAACTGGATCATTATTTTTTTGTTTGTCTGTAAAAAGCTTGTACAACATATTCTGACCATGGATAAATATTTTTCTTTTGTTCATATGTACTCCCAGAATTTCCATGGCCTGCCCAGTCTCAAATATCAAGTCACAAAAAGTCTCTTTATTAAATAAAATGAATGTTCTTACCTCTTTTGCTTTGATATCCACATGTATGTCATGTCAGAATCCCAAAACTTATACCTGTCCACACTTTCTTCTTTTTAGAGTTCACACTTGCTGTATACTTTTTTTGTTTCTTTTATTGCTTCTTTTCTCCTTTTCCCATTGTTTGTGCATACGTTTTTGTCTCTTGAAATTTTTTTCTGGCACAATCTCTTCTTCTCATTTTCTTCTATTTTTTCCATGATGTCACTCCATGAAATTGCTGCTCCACTTTTTGGTTCACTTTGGTTTACCATTTCTTCCAAATAATCATCCTGCAACCCTCCTGATTGTAGGGTTGTAATTATGCATTTCTCAGAGGTAACTGTCTCTCCTTCAAACAATCTCCTCTGAACGTTTTCCTCTGTATACATCTCTGTTACAGCTACAATCTCATTTTCTTCCAGTATCACTGTTTTTTCTGCACCTACAGCATCAGAAAAAAATTCTGGTAGCAATCCTACAATTTCAGCTACTTTTTCATCAACCTTCAATTCATTTTCAGCCAAAGCTGAACTGGCTATATATTCTTTCTGTTCCTACTGGCTGCCTCCACATCTGGACAGGAAAGAGGAAATCAGGATGTGTAACACACAAATCCTTCCCCTGACTACCAAGAGTAGGGAAAATTCCCAGGTGCCTTGGCCAAATTTTATCTAGCCAGTATGAACACCATCTAGGATCTCCCCTGAAAAGAGGCATTTGTCCTAGTGATATTAACCCAGTCAACAAAGTATAAATAATACAATAAAATAAAATAAATGAATCTCAGAAGTCACTGCAGTGACATTAAAAAGTTATGCAGAGGGAAGTACTGATAACACAACTGCATAAAGGACTGCATCTTCTGGTGCACTTGGTACTGACCACTGTATCTTAGAGTAAGGACAATGCTTATGGGTATTGCAACCAATGATATATCTATATCTAGATTTAGGTTGGTATCCATATCTATTTATCCCTCTATATATGATTACATCATGAAAGGTAGAAAACTCAAAAGGGAGAACAACAAATGGTGGAACAAAAAAGATTCACAAAACACTGACACATGAGAATGAATCACAAAAATTCAATTATTTCTCTTATACTAAAAGGCCTGTAAGAGTAAACCTCAGCTACATAACTATGATCAAATGTCTCAATCCAAGCACAAATGAACATAAAAAAGCTGCAGAGCACCTCTGAAAGAAAATATAAATATATCTTTAATGTATCTTTAATCCAAAAACAGAGACTGCCATTTCTGGATTAAAGATACATTTATATTTACTTTCAGAGATGCTCTGCAGTCTTTTTGATGTTCATTCATTCTCTGTTTGGTTGTTTTTCCTTGTGGTTGAGCATGATCAAATGTCTTCTTGGTAAAGAAACTGTTAGGGAAAGTGATTTAATATTGTAATGTATAGGTTTAGGATTAGGATCGGGGGGTTAGGGTTAGCTCACATGAGTAAAGTGAGTGAGAGGGCTTCACTCCTGTGCAACATCTGGCTTGTGCTTTAACTGCAATCCCTCATAACATCTTATTTTTTGTCCTAACCCTAACCATGACCATAATCCTACTGCTGCCCCTGAAGCTAAGCCTGCAGATTATATGGCTAAAAACCCTTTCCCTAGTAGTAGTACTACATAAGACTAAAGGATAAAAAACACCCAGTACAAAATATAAACAGCACTGAATCTATCACCTAAACTAACTCCTAATCTAATCCTATCCCAAGAACACTTCTATATTCACATCAAATGCTATAACACAGTCTTGCATCACTTCATAACCATCACATTTTCATTCAAGTATTAATTTTCTGCATATTTCTGCTTATCTACACTATATAAAACTAAATTCAGCCATAAGTGATTCACACAAATGAGCATTCTCTCATTTGTGCATTCTCTATTTACAACAACAAAAAACTTTTCTACTGAATGTGTATTTTACATTTTGAGCTAGCCAATAAAAGATGCCAGCAAGCAGTCAGAACCCAGCAGTTCAAAATTGAATAACATGTAATGCTTTCATTCATATAAACAAACAATGAACTTCATTAGAATAATGAAAATTTGTAATCACAATTTTTAAAAGTAAAATGATTACCATGTGACATAAAAAACAATTTATAAAACAACCCACCAATAAAAAATAGACAGTAAACAATGAATAAAGTTTGTTATGCAATCTACCTTGCTATATAAATCAACCATCAACATTACCAAAACACAGCCACTGACAAAAATTCAAAAAAATAAATTCTATACAAATATGTTTATAAATAGCTATATACATATATTACACACGACTTACCCTTAAAGTAAATATTCTGTTAAATGACACATTTTTTCATTAAGCCCCAAATGCTGAAAAGCATTAAATTCAATTTGCCAGTATAACTCCTTGTCTTGCAATCCTGCTCCCTAGTTACCACCTCTACCCCAGTGAGGAACCCTTTCTAATACATAAAATAAAAAAATTCTTAAAACCATTGCACACCTGGAATGTCTAACTAGGGCATTAGCATCATCACATTTCTTAATGGGGTCTAAATGGGGGGTATAAATGTTCATAAATATGTGCTCTAAGATGATCAATCTTACCAACAGAAAAGGCTGAACAAGATAAACACAAGGCTATATATACCCCCATTTAGTATTACAGTTATATTTTCCATTATGTTAACAGTTCTAGGAAAGGAAGGTATACTAATACTCATTGCATCATAGATGAATCTATATAGTGAACAACCCCACATTTAATCATACCATATTCACTACTGTCTTGACCATTTGTTTCAATAATATCGTTAATGTTTCTACCCAAATTTAGGAGGCAATATCTAACTTTTCACTATGACCAAAGGCTTTAAAGGCTAATTTCTAATTTTTAATAATAAGTTTCTTAACACTGTCACTCTGGTCTCTGTATGAAATAATCATGCTCTGTTCAAATTTAATGTGTCCCACCCCATCCTTATTATCAGGGCCAATAACCGAATTGGCATTTTGTAAAATGGGTGGGTAAAACTGATCACAGTTCACTGTCACCACCTCTCTAAATTCAGAAATGCATTCACTAGAGTAAGCCCTCTCAATAACAAATTTGAAAGAATGTTGGCTTCACTAAAATAAAACTTAATCAGCTGAGACCAATCTAGAAAGCTTTACAAATTGGCTTTGGATAACATTTTCTTTCACTATATTGGATAAGAGTCAGAGCAATGTAAAATGCTATTAGAAAAATTGCATTTCCTGAGCACATTCGAAGCATATCTAGAACATGTAACATCTTTTCCAGTAGTAATATCCAGATAATTAATCAAAGAATAATCAGACTGGTGGGGAAAGTGCAAAAATCCAGTTTTATTTAAATAAATTAGAAATTCATCAAATAACATTTGGTTACTCTTCCAAAAATCAAAATAACATCCAGATACTAAAGGCACAAAGAAATATGATCCCAAAAATGTGAACTAATAATATATAATTGCTCCCAATACCACAAGACAACATTTACAAAAACTGGGGTAGATGCCGTCCCCATTGCAACACCCCTAGTCTGTTTGAAATATTCTCCTTCAAAGTATATGAAATTTGATGTTAACAGTAAATTCATAAAATCCACAATAAGGCTGACTCATTTTGAGCAAGAGTTGGTCCTATGGCCAAAGCTCACAAAACCAATCAAGCCCCAACATATGGAAGGTCATTAAAAGTAGATCTTTCATATAAATAGTTAAAAATATATATGTTCATCAAAATCAGCTCCCCTTATATGCCTTAATACCATGAATTTTTTAGAACATAGTCCTCATCAAAAAGGACTCCAGAGTACAATAAAGTTTGTGTAGGCTCTGTGTAGAGCCTACACAGTATGTACCAGTGTACATAACCACAGTTCCCCATCGGCAGAGTGCCATGCATATTAATCATGGTGCATTGCAGAGGGAGATCATAGTAACAAGGATATTGAATCCATGTAGGTATCAGTGTAATGTCTCATGGATATGGATTGTTCAGGGAATTCTTGGACAAATGATATGTACAGGATAATGTACATACCTGTAATGTACCCTAGTAGTCTAGAAATATGTGTGAATTGTAACTTTTTTGTTTTTTTTTAATGCTTGTTTGCACGGCATGGAGTGTAGCAATGCTGAGCTGAGCTTACACATACCAACTGACACTTACCAGACATCTAAAAATAGAAACTAGATGTAATTAATTACTTATTTTACTTTCTTTGAATGCTTGTTTGTGTGGCACAGTGCACAGCACAGCAATGCTGAGCTGCGTTTACACATGCGCAGGTGACATTTGCCAGACATCTATAAATAGAAACCAGACGTAATCAATTATGTGCTTTTATTTTATTGTTTGAATGGCCATTTCCATGGCATGGTGCGGTGCTTAGTAATGCTAACAGCTTAGTAATATATGTGAAGGTATAGTGGCCTCTTTACTATTCAAGTAGCTAAATAGGTAGAGTCGCTGCCTACAGGGTTGTAGGGCATGGGTTCAAAGCCACAGCAGTCATACCTTTTTATATTTATTGCTGTGTAAATGTGTGAGGTGACCAAAAGGGCAGTTTAATGTAAAAACAAATATGTTACATTTGAAAAAGCTGCATGTTGCTAAGTACTGCTTAAACATACTTAATGGTTACTCCTGTTTTCCCATAGCTAAGCTTCACTAAAACACAGTTGTGTGAGTTTTCATGATGCTAAGCAGGTTTGGGCGATGCTAAGCAACTGTGCAAACTGGATACAAACAATGCGCAGAGAGGCAACGGAATAAGTAACAATGACCTGAGAACACTTAAGCAAGAACTTACACTGCCATTACATCTATTATTCACTAGGTCATATAAATATGGAGAGATTCCTCAAGACTGGGGACATGCACTTATTAAACCTGTCTTTAAGGGAAAGGGGAGTAAGACAAACCCAGAATCATATAGACCCTTAAGTCTACTTTCATGTTGTAGAAAAATAATGGAGAAGATAATACTGGATAAATTGTCTAAACTGGACAGGTTGGGAATTGAAACCATATATCAGCATGTATATGTTGAAAATAGATATATTGCCACCTGTAACATGATGTTCTATAACAATATAATAACAGCTATGAATGAAAAATTGTTCTGTGATGTGATTTATATAGATTTAACTTTAGCATTTGACAGGATCATGCACAAAACACTGACTAATAAATTAGTACAACTAGATATTGATGTACTGTTGATAAGATGGATAGCTGAACAGCTTACAAATAGGACATGGCAAGAATCACACACTAACTGGACAGGTGAAATCCTTGGTTACAGTCTGTGTCCAACAGGGCTCTGTACTAGGCCCTTACTTGTTTAGATTGTATCATTCAGACCTTACTTTTTCATCTGAGGTGTTCTACAGTCTATATACTGACAACCTGAAATTGGGTAAACTGATTACAAGTGTTACAGATAAGGCAGGTCTGCAAAATTATTTGACTAAATTGACCATTTGGGCACAGGAGAATAATATGTTGATAAATACATCAAAAACTAAGCATATAAGATTTGGGAGACATAAATTGAAAGGTGAATAATAAATACAACACACAGTGATTGAAACTGTAGAGTCATTTAAGGATCTGGGTATATGGGTAGATTCAGCTATGAGTTTTTCTAATCATATCAACCAATTGGCTAATGATAGTTATAGAACTATCGGTTGTATAAAAAGATTTATAAAGTCTAGGAAATCAAACATAATGAAGTCCTTATTTGTTAGTTACATTAGACCTAAACTTGAGTATGGAATAACAATATGGAAATGCTATAGGAAAACAAGTGTGAATAAACTGGAAAGAGTACAGTGGAAATATACTAAGGGCATCCATGCATGTGAAAATCTAAGTTATTATGAAAGATTAAAATATCTGAACTTGTACAGTGTCTCTTACAGATATTTAAGAGGAGATCTTATTCAGGTATATAGGGAATTTAGGGACTACTATCTCTGGGACTGTTTGGGGTTATCAAAAAGTACTATTGAATCATCAGATAACCTATGTAGAAGATTCTATAGGAATGAGAAGTGTACTAATTGGTTCTCAGACAGAGTAGCTGATGCTTGGAACAGACTACCAAATTACATTAAAGCAAGAACTAGCTTAGATATTTTTAAGAACAACCTGGACATTTATTATGGGAACAAGTGTTTTTGGCATATTGTCAAGCTAGAAGGGCTTTAATGCCCATGCTTGAAACATTTCTATGTATGTATGTAAGTATGCAATGCTTTTTTTAATGTTTCAGTATGTGTAAGGGTGGGAAACAGCCTATATTAAGGGCACTAGGTGGGACTTCTGCAGCATTTATTGGAGTCTTATTAACCTGTCGATATACTTAGTGGTGTTGGTGAAGGAGTGCACTTTCAGGCACAGAGGTGGGGTTTGCAGGAGTCTAGAGTGTTCATTAGACTCCTGGTCCAAAACTAAGAATCCTGGCTGTTGCAGGGTCATTAGCAGGGCTCAGAATGTAAAACTAAAGCCTGGGATCAGTTGGTCTGGGATCTTACCAGTGCTACTGCTATCCCCCACACTGGTGAGCAGTGTCATCACCACTATGACAACCTGAGGGAAAGGAAGAGGGGAACCTTGGCACCTGAGTCCAAGAGGCTTGGAATGGGCATACACCACAGATATGTAAGTATATTTGTCACTACTTTAATAAAATACAAGCTGAATTTGTGCAAAACTGGTATGCATAATAGTATGCTTCTCTTCCAGCAGCTGCAGCTGAACAGGCTCACAATGTCCAGTCTCATGCCGGACATCTGGCCAGAATGTGCCATTAGTGTGATAAATACAGATATTTTCTAATAACTGTGGTGCAATAAACAATAAACAATGCCAATAACAATAAGCAATAAGGTATAAAGCAGGATTGTGGTTTGATAACTAATGTGTTGTAATAAGTGCAGTAGGGCTGTATTCACTGCATGTCTGTTCTAATGTTGCTGCAGTCAACTTTAAAAGTGAAATAAATAAAGAATGCGAAAGTAATTACCTGATAAATGTATAGCATGACCCGCAGTATAGTTCAGGGATATCTGCAGCCCACTTTCACTCACATAATGCTCTCTATTCTTCCTACTCCAGGAACAAGGTATATGGGTAAGGTAGCCCACGTTATGGGCAGAAATCTTGTGTATACTTAATGGATTCTAAGAAGCAATAACAATAAAGTGTAAAGCAGGATTGTGGTTTCATAAGAATATGTTGAATTAAGTGCAGTAGGGCTATAGTCATTGCATGTCTGTTCTAATGTCACTGCAGTCAACTGTTACATAATGTGCACATGTCCCCTGCAGTCACAGCTTTTTCGTTCTACTCCCATGGCTGGCAAGACATGATGACTATCTAGTCTATTTAATGTACACAAACACACCTGTCAAGTGTCTGATTTTTCGTAATGTAATGATAACTGCCCGGCAATCTGTCTGGTCCGTGATTGGCAGATAAATGATTACCTGGAATGCAATGTATTTGCAAATCCATTTACAGAAAACCTTGGTAGTTTTGTGCATACACATTATGTGAAGAAGTTCTGTGTAGTTCTGTACCTGCATTTGTTAGTGCTTGGCCCATACTGTCCCATGCTAACAGCTTGGGAGGTATGTACGTGCTACATCATCTATAGAAGAATTTGAGTCACTGTACTTACAACTGACACTGCACACCTGTAGAAGTATGTATTAGCAGTCTGTGTATTAATATCATCTGCAGCTTCGCTAGTGGTATGTTTTTCTCTCTCCCCACTCCTTATTTTCTTTCTTTTATTAATGTTATTTGTTATTATGATTTAATATTAACATATTCTGTTAATCTAACTGTTATGTTGGTGTTATGGGTTATTTCATTTTGGTTTGCTGATATGTTATTTAATATTGTGTTCCACATAATATACTTTAATATGTATTTGGATTAATCAATATTCTGTTCCATTATGTTAATGCTATCATCGGTTTGGTTATTACTAACCTTAACTTATCTTTATATCTAATTTAATACAGCATGACAAAGTAGGCTAGTTCTAGCTGATCCACCTACCTTGGCTGCTCCAACCATGGCACTTGGGCCCAGCACATCTGGGACCCAGCCTGGTAGTGCCCCCTCTGCTGTCCCTCCACTACCTGTGACATCAGATAGTTTCAGCCATCAGAACACCACCTACGATGAACTGCTAGGTTTGGTGCACAGGATTGTGTTCCATGGTTTTGGATGTTGCTGGCATCAGATGGAGCACATGCTGGCCACCCCGGTGAGGCAAGCTTAACCTGGAGCCTAGCCTCCACCACTGCCACCCCAGGGTCAGTGAAGAAGCAGTGTCGATATTCCCATGGGTGGGGACTTGAGTCACACTGCTACCTTGTGGAGGTACTTGAAACTGGGATTCCACAACACACCCCACCCAAGGTGTTCACCCCCCTCTTGTGTCACACACCACCCCTGTCTGCTATCTTGTCTGTCTGCAAAAGCTTCCTCACCTTCCCAACTTACCTCCCCCATATGTACCTATGTCCCTTCCTCAGCATTCCACTCTCACCTTAAAAAAAGAAAAAATGGGCAGCTGCCCCCCCCAAAAAAATAGTTCCATACATAACTCTCCATGTTACATATGTGTCCACTGGACACACATAATTTGGTCCAATTAGCTTGATAATGCAGTTATGTTGCCCTCACCTCTCTCTCTGAGGGTGACAGTCCATATTCATCTACAAATTCTGTTAAAGTGCACAGTTGTTGCTGTACAAGAAATGGATAGCTATGGTTCTTCCCTACACCCTTCCTGCACATACCTGCCTGCCTTTCACTATGCCCCCCCCCACCCCGGCTTGCACCTCATTTCACTTCTGTCTTATCTCCCCTTTTTCCTTTTCATTAAAGATTTTTACCTGATGCTCCGCAACACAGCTCATCTTGCAGTGTCGCTAAGCTCAGCTAAATGGAGCTAGATTGGTATATGTGTTTTAAATGATGATAAACATGTAAAAAATAAACACCTGTCCCCTATTTTGAATCCAAGAACATCACACCTGTAGAACACTGCATTAACCTACCACACAGCTATTAATTAAAATGGGTGATTTAAGCAAAACATATTAATCGCAAGTTGCCATAATTAAGTATGTGTAAGAACAGATGCACATCACACCACATTGAGCAAACTTGCTTTAAAGGTAATGGAAAAACTGGGAGTGTAATTTCTACTCTGGTAAGGACTACACCACTAGAAAGCCAGACAAGCACTAGTGGATGAAACTGAGGTCTCTAATACCAGGTAAATGGGCACTTTTAACAGCACCACGTACAAGTATACCTGCTAAAACATTAACGGTAAAATGTATGTTCAACTGGGACACTGGAGGAGAAATACATCCCTATAAAGGCAGGCACATAATAATGGATATAACGGAGGTATGTCACAGACTGTATGTATGTACTTATGCCTTCACAAATACACATGCTGCAACAGTGACTCAGTAGCTCAATCTGTTAAATGCTTTGCAAGCAGTAACATTTGCCATACATAGTCCTGGGTTTAAATCCAGTGGTGTGTATCATTTAAATTACATTATTGTGAAGTCATCAGTGAATGACTAAGGCATGTACTCTTTATCCACACAATGTATTTCAATTGAAATGTCTGCTTTTCACTGATGGAAGTCACAGCACTGCAGATAGGAACACACTTGACATATCCCGATAGTAACACTATAAGTGCATAAAGTGTCAGGTTGTGCATTAATATGCATTCACACAGGATTTTAACTTAGATAATGCAAATGAGGCCCACTAATATCTCAGTGTACCACATAATCATTTCATAACGATATTACAGATTAGCACAGATGCACAACTAACATCCACATAAGGAGGTCTTGTTAGTAACAAGAACTGTAAGCACACATGTTCCAAATGACTACCATAATGTAACACATGGCCTGACAGTTGCCCAAATGGTTGTCATAATGGTATAATTTCCCCCTATGTTGCTCAAGGACACAAGAAACATGTTGCCTAATACATTGTTAGTAATACCATTGCCTAACATACTTACCTTAAACACATGTCTCAATCTGCAGTGGAATGGGTGCTCTCACTCTGGCCCTGCCTCTACATCAAGGCTGCCACAGCTCCCATAGTTACTCTTACAGCTTGTTGTCCTCCAAAGTGTTCACCGTCTCTGCCTATGCCTATTGCCTGCAGCATCAGCTGCAGCCTATAGCACACGCATCAGTATTTAAAAATAGCTGCCATAGACATGCCCTCTGGGATGACATAGTATCTTGATCCCAGGAGTGTCCAGCACAACATATCAGAAAGGGCTTCTAATCTACATGAAGGCCTTGTATCTTGTTCAGTGGTTGCATGTCATTGACTGATTATACTGCATATCAGCTGGGATGGCTGCAATTAACATTTCAGACACAGATTGGTTAAGAGCCAATCACCTGGTAATGAAAACCATGTTAAAAAGGCAAACAGCTGGCTAGGGGAACCAGTCTGTATGAGACTTTTTTCAGACAAAAAAAAAGGCATTGCTAAACACTTTATATATCTGCATATATCAATAAAGGAGTATTTTACTCTATCAGGTATGTAACCTTTTTTTTACAACATGATGAATATGTGTGAATATACATCGGGGGAATGGGGATTACAGCATTAAGCCTTTCTTAGAACTATAATGATGACATGTCCTTGATGTCCAGATTTGTTACACCTACAGAGGACATACAGTACATCGTGTGAACTGTTTTTGTGAATGTGACACACTGGTCTTGTGGGAATGCCCCTGTATAGTGGTTGTAATAGCACACTGCTATTTGTTTGGCACTGTTGTTTTGACATATTATCATGGGGGGGTTGCCCCTAGGGGACACACTACAATGGACTCCTGTGTTGGGTATGTGATCATACAGCAGTATCTGTCATGGCACATACGGGAATAACTAACTATTGCTAGTATCTAAGTTGTATCCACATGGTTAATATGTTTGCACACTGTGGAATATGACAGGTGTAATCAAGCAGTGGATAATGCCAACCATTCTGTTCTTGCTGTATCTCTGTAGAGTGTACTTCCTTGTATGTGATCCTGACATGTGTTCCCATTCCGATGTCTTTCAGGAAACATGCATGCCAGATGACATGCCCCTTTTATGGATTCTGAAAATGATATCATCCTGGAAGGTATCCGTCAACACAGTGAACTCATACTGTCCAAGGGGAGGCACAACAAGGACAGCGGGCAGCATTATGGCTGACCTTGTCCAGGATGTGAATGCCATAGGTCACCAGAACAGGACATATGAGCAGGTTCAACACCATATCAAGGATATGATTAATGCTGCATGCAGAAGAGAAGCAGATATGGCCAGCGATTGTATTGTCATCAGTGGAGGGCGAGCAGCAGACCAACCACTCTCAGCCACTGAGGAATTCCTGGCAAATCAAACCCAGGAACACAACAGTTCCCAGGCATCCATCACACCATATATTGTGGATGTGCATGCCACAGTTTCCATGGCAGAGGAGTGTCCAGGTAGAGTTAGTTTGATCATCATTGGAATATTGTAGCTTTCAGTGTGTCAGGGTGTAGATACTTTTACATGGGTATCAGATGTTTGTTCTTTGGTCGAGATGAGTTTAACTACAGTTTGAATCTCATGCTCAGATTGTGACCAACATATCAGTTGAACAACTCAGAAAAATGAAGACAAACTGCAAAAGAAGGAAGCCAAAAAACGATCCACCACACAGCAAGTAATAGAAGGAACAAATCCAACTGATGTAAATGCACTGGAAAAAACTTCGATTTATTTAAGCCACAAACAAATAAAGCTTTTCATCAGCGACTCCTCGCCAACTTCTTCAGAAATTTAAAATATCGCAACACTGAACGTGGCTTAATTAAAAACAAAACTAAAATCACATCAACACGTTCTCCTTCATGGAAAAATAATTGAATTAAATTTAAAATTTTTAATACGCCTCATATGGTATAAGGTAAAATAAAATAATATAAAATAATATGAAATAATATAATATAATATAAAATAAGCTGCTCTAGCCTCTGTTGTAGACATATATTTTAAGTTTTGAAAACCACTTAGAAGTATTTTGCATTGTGCCAGTTTCCATTGCCATTTAGTACAAATTTAGGCAGAGGTTGTTCGGCTGGCAAGCCCTTGTTATAAGCGTTCCATTCAAAGTGTCTTTTAATGTTTCTTCAAAGTGCCACTTCTAAGTGGTTTTCAAAACTTAAAATATATGTCTACAACAGAGGCTAGAGCAGCTTATTTTATATTATATTATTTCATATTATTTTATATAATTTTATTTTACCTTATACCATATGAGGCGTATTAAAAATTTTTAATTTAATTCAATTATTTTTCCATGAAGGAGAACGTGTTGACATAATGTGATTTTAGTTTTGTTTTTAAGTAAGCCACGTTCAGTGGTGCAATATTTTAAATTTATGAAGAAGATGGTGAGGAGTCGGTGACGAAAAGCTTTATTTGTTTTGTGGCTTAAATAAATCAAAGTTTTTTCCAGCGCATTTACATCAGTTGGATTTGTTCCTTCTATTACTTGCTGTGTGGTGGATCTTTTTTTGGCTTCCTTCTTTTGCAGTTTACCAACATATCAGTTGACAAAAGAACTACTGTAAATGTGAGATATATGGACATATTACCCTCTTATAGTGCAGCATGCGATAATGTTTACATTACCTTTCCCTCAATTTTACACAGGTCCCTCAGGAATTGAAAAAGGCTGTTGTCCTGCTCCTGGTAAGCACAACACTGTTTAGTTAAGGATGTAGATTTACTACAATGTATTCCCTAAAATATTATCCCGGGTTTGCTGGCTGGATTGCTGTACTGTCAGCATGATTGCCAACTGCACAGATTTTCTCTGACTATACACACTTTAGAGTCATACCTATGCCTTTTAGGTGTGACAACCCTGATAGATGTGACAGTATTGTCAGGACATTACAGATTGTCATATGTGTTAACTGTGCAGAGTCTCTACAAATGTCAGCAATGTACCTCATTGTTGCTGATGGATGAGACTACAGTGTTAAGAGCTTTTATTTACAAGTAACTACAGATGTTTGTGGGAAAAGTAATGTCCTCATGTCCTATTATAAGAGGTTGTGGGTTAAACAGGTCTGTAATAGTGACAAAAGTGTATACAGATTTGCATATATTGCAACATAGTACTGCAGAGCTCAATAGTGTAGGTATTAATGTACTGCTTTTCCCTTTCTTAGCACAGGTGACCAGGGGGGTATGGTCTCTGTTCCCTACACTGCCTGATGTTAGTGTCTCTTCAGACTCTGATGATGATGATGGCCAGAGTGAAGCATAGGTCAGGGCTTCATGGACTGAATCTGTCCCAGAGGTTTACATCCCTCTTCTGCCCTCATTATCACTGCACACAGTCAGTGAGCATATACATACCCAATACCTGGAGGCCACAGATATTGGACAGTCAGAGGGTGGGGACATTGAACAAGAAGTGTCTCCAGCAAGGTACAACAGTATAGGTGCATGGCTCCATAGGGTTATATATGTATAACAGGCTAACAAGGGCAATGACATCATGGAGCCTACTCATACATCCCTCAGCTGGTGAGGTTCTGCACAGGTGGACTGATAGAAGTGTTCGTAGGGGGCCTGCTGTCCTTCCACCACCTGTCACAGGTATCTCATCATCGCTCACTCAGTGTATGTTTTTGGCCAACATGGAGGCACAGGCATGTTCTGAAAGGAACTCCAGGTGAATGCTCAGGGTCATGCATACAGCACAGTCCAACATCTGTTTCTGCCTCCACTGCACTGGTGATACCTCAGATCAGATCAGTGATGCAGTTAAAAGAAGGTGGTCTGAGACAGATCCCAGAATATCTGCTTGAAATGCACATTGTCTGTGATGGAACATCTGGTTGGAGTTAAGTATCAGACCCGTGGACATAGGTCAGCAACTACATCTGGTGAGAGTCCACATGGCCATGGTCAACCATGCTCCCATAGTGGCAGTACATCCAGCATTCCAGAAGGGAGTGCGCTGTCCACACTAAGACATGGTAAGCCATGGGCTCATGGTCCTGGGTGTTCCCTTGGGGGACATGGTCCTTGAAGACAGCAGTCACTGTCAGGTACTAGCACTGCTTCTGACCTTGGCCATGGAAGTTCCAGTGCAACTCCTAGCAGAGCCAGTTCCTAAGTTCAGAGGTGGAGACAGTGAACTGTCAGCTCTACCATGCGCATTTCACAGCTGTCCATCATACACATGTAGGGTTAGCACTGAACTTGACTGTTCACACACACACTCACAAATCACTGTCAAAATCAGGTCACCTACAGACACACACAGCACATTTCCATGGTCCATCTTGCCTGCTTCTCGTCCTGACTCACACACATGCTTTCAACCTATTGGGTCAGCCTAGACTCCTGCACCACCACACAACACCCTGTGCAAGTGATGATACCTGTGCCACATCCCCGTCATCCTCATCATCAATGCAGGGAAATGAAGCTATGTGTCTGATGCACAGGACGACTATATAAATTTATATGTGATTGTGTAATGTAGTGTTGCTTTGCCATGCCAATTGTACCTGTCACTGACAGATACTGCATGCTGACATTTGTAATGAGTGAGCTATTTGTGTATCTTATGTTGTATGATGTTTTAATGGCTGTATACTTACACAATGAAAGGTGTGTCTTGGACCTGTTTATGGTTCAATTTCAGGAGTCTGTAGGGGACACCTACAGATGTACAGCAGCAATAAACCCATATTTGTCACAGCACAGAATGGAATGTCAACACACAAGACATGTGTCTCCAGCAAGGTACAACAGTCTAGGTGCATGGCTCCATAGAGTCATATGTGTATAACAGGCTAAGAAGGGCAATGGCATCATGGAGCCTACTCGTACATCCCTCATCTATGACATGGTCTGATACCCTTGATAAGTGTCACCAGGGTTTCTGGAGATTACACATCTACAAGCTGTGGTGATGGAAATGACCCAGCTACAAATTTCCTGTGTGTTACTGACATTTGTCCTACAGCAGTTATGATTGTTTTGTTCTGCTCCCCATTGTGCAACTTGCACATGATGTGCATTACAGCAGAAGTGTGCTTCCCATGCATGGGGAGCCTGTTATATATAGGGTTTAGTGTCTGTGTTATATACCTGTCTCTCCAGCATGTACTATGTATACCAAAGTGATGGTGTAGGTGTGTAGAACAGGTAACACATGTGTTAATTCTGTCTTGGACAAGCAGAAGGCACACAGTGGGATCTGACACCTCTGTCTATGGCAACCATACACATCTCCTCCAAGGAGACAGGCTACACATGTGCACTCTTGACACGGACTGCATCAGACATGTTATCTGCAATGTTTATTGGTTTACCATGGAACCTGTGTGGCGGCTACAGTTGTAAGAAATGCCTGTGTACTGACATTGCAAAGGTGCCATTGCACTCAATGATAGATTTGATGAGTGACAAATACAGTATAACAATGACAGTCTGGGATTTACATGCCATACCTTTCTGTATAGGCTGTACAAAATTTAATGGATCCCCACATCTTGCCAACCTGTGAAAATCAAAGGCTACATTATTCTCTGTGTCACTACATTACTCTCTGTGTCCACAAGTCCATGGGTATTGGTCCAACTGTGTATATTTTCCAGGGGTGGATGACTTCCAAATGGGTAGTATTATGCAGTACATGGCATTTAGCATTTGTCAGTGACTCTGACCACAACTGAATGTGTGTCTCAGGCCATCCTGGATATCTGTTGGGTCTGTGTGGGATTCAGTGACAGCTCCCAATATGCAATCAGCTGGTAATGTAGTCAGTCAGAGGTCACTGACAGTGGCTGTGACTGCAGAGAAGGGAATGGCTACAAGGGGTGCTCTATTAATGATGTCTGGGGGAAGTCCACTGGTGACTGGCGTCAGTGTAGCATAGGTCTACCCAATGCTATCTTCCCAGATTATGACCATTAGGCACTTGGCTATCCACCAGTTGACATTCCACTCTGTAAATAACCTACACAGTTTCCTGCAAGGCCTGCTGGCCTAATATTGTCAAACACCTTGAGAGGCAATGGTAAGGTGGAGTTAGTCATATTCCCATCATCCATACCAGACGGTAAAACTCAATGAGGTCCACCAGTTAGGGTAGGTATGCATGATCTGCCCTTGAGCAAAGCAAACTGTGTTTGGTTCAGTGTCAGTAGGTGTTACAACGTTGTTACTGATTGTATTCATGATAACACATTTCATGGATTTACATATCAGACAACTGAGAGATCTGGGGACACTGCTTGGCATGCACGCTAGTTGTCCTCTGTGCAACTAAGTATTTCAATTACTTCCATCATGTTCCAAGAACGAGTCATCCATGGTTTCTGTAGAGAACACAGACAAACAATGGAGGAAAGCATAGTATGTATACCATGTGAAGGTAAGGTGGGAGGTTTTACATGGGTATTCTGCAGGTGGACACTACTCAAGTGGTGTGTACTGGAAGGACACAATTACCTTGTGAAGAATGCAGAAAGCAGGGGAGTCTCCTGAATTGCTGGTGCCTGGCTACTACTACTGCTGGTCTCACCACAAACACTCTTGTCATGGGATACATTGCTCCAATAGTTTTTCTGTCATCACATGCAAAACTTTACTACAAAGCTCATGATGAGTAGTAGGACACATCCTGTTTGTTCAGCCACATGATTGTTCCACATGATGAAAGGCTCTGTAGGCTTCACATACCCTCCTACAGGTAGATGCCTTGATTAGCAACCTGAGCAATCAGTTGGCTTTTGCATGTATTATGCCTTCTGTACCAGTGTTATTGGTACATCACTAGGGAGCTTTTCAGATCGTGATTAAGAGCAAAGCTACAGCATCACAATATAATGTGCAATGTCTAGTAACATAGATGCCCAAGCTTGCTGAAACAAGCAGCACAATGGTGGTGATCCATCTTAGGTAACAATTTCACAGCACTTCATGCATCCTCCCCTCCAACAAATTAATGGTGGCTACTTGCATGACATGGTTGCGAGGCCTACTGCAGAGGACTGCCCACCTTTGGCCAATGTGTGTCCACCTGCCACATGTCCTAGGTATGTCATATCGTACAGTTATGTACTTGGAACACATGTCTGTGTTCCCACATCATGTCACAGAACAAGCAATTTGCGGTCTGGTTGCATGACAGGCATTGAACGCTTGCAAGGCCAACATAATGTCAGCAAAGTTGAAGAAGTCCTATGTGCAGGAATGGGTATCCACATCTGCACTGCAAGGCATGCCTACAAATACTGTATTTCAGGCTGTCAACCCAAGGGTGTGTCAGCATGACCCTAACTTTGCAGAATTTGCACAGTGTCACATTTGTAGGTATGGTATTGGGAACATGCCTAATGACAGGATTATGGTCAATACAAGGGCCACATGGCTGGCAAAACATTGTAATGTGCACTGTCAGGTGATGTGTTACCTTAGGGGACATAGATAAAGGTGACATGTTATGTTTCACCATCTTTCATGATACTGCCTAATGATGGAGTGCTGTGATGTACACACAAGCATGACTGTATTGCTAATGGCACTATCAAAGATTTCTGATGACATGTGGAAAGTGTACCCAACCCTCTACTCCCATGCCACACAAACACATTGTGTGACAGATGTGACTGTACTTCAAACCTTGATTTCATGGTGTCCCACACAGCAGTCAGTACATACGGTAATGAGCATCTTGCCAACATGCACAGTTCACCTCATGCACCACCCACACCCACATCACACATACCTGCATGTGTGCAGCTCCTTACCAGACAGATTCACAAACAACAGACACCTCAGGAAATCCTACCTCTGGAGAGCAGAGTACACATAATAGTGCACGCACCATTGTCTCACTAGTCACAAACCTGTGGCACAACATAAAGCAGACCTATTATTCATAGGTGAGTAAATCTTGAGACACTTGATGTCCATGTCACTAGGCTACATATGGGAAACATTACAGTTAGTTGTGTGCGGGTTGACATGATACATTATGCCACACATTGCTGCAACTCAAGGAATATCAGGTGACATAATATTGACATCATATTTCCTGCAGGTGTGTATGACTAGGGACATTCGTCACTGGACTGTATGCAGACACATGACTGAGCTTACACACTCTGTCTCTCTTACAGTTATGCCCATTATAGCTTTCAGCTGCATTTGATCCTCACCTAGGATGATGGCTCAATACACACAGAACATGAAGGACTTCAATGATTGTCTTAGTGTGTGGTGTCATTGTAAGGGGATCCACTACATATCTGCCTGGGATGTCTTAATCAACAGATGTCGATGCTTTGCCAGAGATGGTCTTCATCTCTCACACTGAGATTTTGAATACTGACCAATGCTGCTGACACCCTCACAGTGCATCTTATAGGAACTATCTGGAGGGAAAACTTTCCAATGAGAATGCCATCTTCATACATCACTGTTATGCTGCTACATACTGGGAATGGCAACACTAAACACCACTCTGTGAAAGGTGTCACCACCCTGGAATATGCAGACATTTGTGCAGTAAAAGACAGACTACATGTCCTTCCATATGTTCAGACCTCAAACTGACAGTGTGCCAGGTAATGCATGTGGTATATTTATATTCATTAAGGATAGATTCACATCCAGATTTAGTGAAACACTATGCTTTCCCAGAGACACTGTAGGTGCTATTCCCTGATGGAAGGGCACCGAATCAAGGCACAGCCAGCTACAGGAGCAGCTCCATGAATCCAGACACCCATTGTGCTTATTTGATTTGTATGTGTGTCTATCAAGATGTATCAGTACATCATGATTCGGATGGGAGGTTGGCATAATGGTTAAGGTGTTTACCTTACAAACACAAGGTGCAGGGTTTGATTCTCACATGGGGAAATTGTCTAGGCTTAAAATGGCCCATAAGGTCAGTTAGCCTAGTACTAACCTATGGTTTGGGGTGATATTAAGTAACCACCAACTGTTTTGGTTAGTCATGCTGAAAATCACTGCCTCCATGGGACCAGATGGTGTCCCAGGCTCTGTCATACACGAGCCCCAAAAGGAATTAACCCCGCATCTTAATACCCTGTTCAGTCACAGCCTCTCCACAGGATATGTACCCATAGAATGGTGCACGGCAATGGTGGTCCCGCTACACAAGGGTGGGGCCTCAACTGACCCTGGGAACTACCAACCAATAAGCCTGACCAGTCTGATCTGTAAGGCTATGGAGCAAATCATTATGGAACTCATAAATGGAGAGATTGGGAACCTCCATTCGCTGGACCCCACACAGTTCAGCTTTGTCAAGGGCATATCATGCCTCCTGAACCTGGCGGATTTATTTGAGACAGTTACTCAGGCTATAGATAAGGGAAAGGAGGTACACATGGCTTACCTTGACCTTGCTAAACTATTTGACACCATTCCCCATTCAGGTGTTATTGATAAGCTCACCAGCCTGGGCATAAACCCTTACGTCACAAGATGGATCGCAAACTGACTCTCAGACAGATCCCATAAAGTAAGAGTAGCGGGATCTATGTCTGAATCCAGACCAGTAATGAGTGGTGTGCCTCGGGGCTCTATCCTGGGGCCCCTCCTGTTTGGCATATATTTCTCAGAAGTACAGGCAAGCACGGAAGGGCTGTGGCTGACTAAGTTTGTGGACGACTGCAAACTGGGTGCTATAATAGAGTCTCCGGCCGACATGGAGATCCTCCAGAAGGGCCTAAATGAGACTGATGCATGGTGTCAAAGCCATGGTCTCAAGCTAAATGCAAAAAAATGCATAGTAATCCCCTTTGAAAAAAGCAGAGTACCCACAAACTACAACATAGGAGGTAATCCCCTGAAATCTGAAGAGGAAATAAGAGATCTAGGGACCCAAGTAGATAGTCAGCTTTCCTTTGATAACCATGTTGCCAAAGTGGTTAGAAAATCCTTCTATGTGACCAATCTGATCACGAAAGGGTTCGCATCAAGATCTAAGGATGTAATGGTGCCCCTCTACTCTTCCCTCATCAGACCCATTATTGAGTACAATGCACCAATTGGAATGTACCTGGCTAGACATCTCCAGCAGCTGGAGAGACCACAGAGGTACCTAACCAAGAGGATTACTGGCCTCAAGCAGTTGCCCTATGCAGCACGATTGAAAAAGCTAAGACTGTTCTCTGTTGCATACTGCTTTCTCAGAGGCAATCTCTGTCTAACGTACAGAGCCATGTCCAACCCAGAATTGTTGAACATGCCCCATCTTAGCAAAACCAGTTCTACTCGAGCTACACGCTCTAAGGATATAAACCTCAACACAACAATAAATAGAACATGCTGGAGGGATAGATTCCCTTTGCAGAGACTTCCCTTACTATGGAACAGGGTCCCGATCTACATAAGACAGAGCCCCTCACTATCACTCTTCAAGAGAAATCTTGATGAGTGGATGGGTAACAGAAATTTCTCACTGGGGATCACACCAACAGCACTACTAGATAGGGGCCAAGGGTACTAGCTGCTAGTACAAGGGTCTAGGGAACTACTAAAGGGGCGGTGAATACCGCACAACGTGGCTGGGCTAATATGTGCCTTCGGGCAGATAGCCCAGTACCAACTTATGAACCTATAAATCACTTGCCCAAAGCTTACTCTATGTCCTTAACTACAATACCCTGGACCAGTGGTGTGACATCCCCACAAAGGGAGGTGATGTAGTGCTTCATGTATATCCCAATGGGTTCCTATCAGTTCGTCAAAACTTCAGCATATGTTCGAACTGTGAAGTTCAAAAACTGATTATTGCGAAGCCGTGGACCACTGACTTCTTTCCCAGGGAAAAAATTTGGTGGGTTGTTTCTGTGGCTTCACAATTTTCAGCACTGTGGTGGAAAGTTACGGGTCGGGTTCAGGTAAGTGTGCAATTGTGTGGAAGTTAGGGTTAGGGCATGGGTTAGGTGAGTTAGGGTTAGGGCACGGGTGAGGTGGGTGTGCGATAGTGACAGACTTTATGGTTAGGGTGGGATAGATGAGGTAGGGTTAGGGCGTGGGTGAGGTGGGTGTGCAATAGTGACAGACTTTAGGGTTAGGGCGGGATAGGTGAGTTAGGGTTAGGGCGCGGGTCAGGTGAGTGTGCGATAGTGACTGACCTTAGGGTCAGGGTTTGGGTTAAGGTAAGCGGATAGATAGTAGTGTATGCACAGTTTAGAGTAGGGTTAGATGTAGGATTTTGTGTATGTGTGTGGATTGCTGTTTTTTTTGTGCGCGTGTTTCTTGGAACAACGATTTTTTTCCCCTGGGAAAAAAAATTGCTGTTCTAAGCCTTCGATGGTTTTGCACGTCAAGGTTAGAAGTTCGAACATATGGTGTTCAAACTTCTGCCATTGCGTTGAAGTGATATAGACCCTATCCCAATATGGATGACCACTGCAGCCCACCACTGTAAGGTCCTCCCTGGTGAGATTTGAACACAGATCTGTCTCATTAAAACTATCATACCTAACCCCCACCCCTTGCAGAAAATACAGAAATATATTTCAAAAAAGCAATGCATTACCCCCTACAGGAGAGTTTACATACTGTGACTGCATGTCCCCCCTCAGATAGGGCAGGCAAGTATGCAGAGCTCTATGTCCATGCATTATGTAAACAACAGTACAACTGTATAGACTCAGCTGTATCTGACAGGAGGAAGACAAGCTCCTCATGGCACAGCAAACCTGTGTGGAGGACAGCTACCATTAGCAGGTTGTACCATAAGAGGTGGACATTGCTGTGTGACAGCTGGAGTAAGGTTGCCTCCTAAAATGGAGGCAAAACCTCCTCAGCTAAAACATGCACATATGTAGTGTTTGTGTGACATTGTGTAGAAACACTATGTGACAAAATCAGCCTCCCCCGCAAAGCAGAACCACAATGCGCAGTATAGTTACATATGTAACCTCAGGGGACAAGCTCAGATTGTCAGTGAACTCATAAATAATGATACCACATATAATGAATCTTTACTCAGCTAACCTGTTGTCCTACAGCTTCTGCATCAACTTCACTCCCCTGTTCTACATGTCCACATGACATTCCTACAACCTGTCCCATACCTTCCATATCTACAGAACAGGTTGTAGCTGTCCTGTCTATGGGGGATACACAGCATGTATTGGATATGCTAACATCCCAGGCTGCATCCTACATGGGACCAAGGATTACTAACACCATAGGGAACTCCTTGCAATCATACTATAACCACTGGCTGCATCCCAGCTGACTGGATAAAGGCAACTTTTATCCCCTTGAACAGAGGTAGTGCATTCACCAAACACCTGAACTCTAGACCTATTTGCCTGAGTAGCCATATATGTATGCCCATGGGACAGATCATCATGGAGCTGATCAGCAACCATATATGTGATCTACAAACAGTTGACTGTACACAGTTTGGATGCCTGATAGGGAGAGTATGGCTGTTAAACATGGTGGACATGCCTAAGGCAGAGACCAAGGACCTGGTGAGAGGACATCAGGGCATACATCCCATTGATGTAGCCAAGCAATGTGGCTCAATCCCCCACTCGGGCATCATTAACAAAAGCACCCACTTAGGCATCCATGGTAATATCATTATAGGGTTCACTAAGTGGCTCATCGATGGCATACATACTCAAAATAGGGAAGTCTGCCTCTGATAGCTGATCTGTAAGCAGCAGTGTTCAAAAAGGCTCAGTCCTAGGTCCTGTACTGCTTGAGATCTATTTAACCACGATCCAAGTGAGTACCATCTGTCTGTGGCTGACACTGTTGACTGATGCCTGCAAACTGGGAGTGGTCATAGAGACTGTCATTTATGTCAATATCCTACAAGAGGGTATTGATGTACACATGCCTGTTGACATGCTGCTGGCTGTAAACTCCATACAAATATATATGTAGTATTGTTTCTATTGGTAACACCTATGTTCCTGGTAAATAGTACATCAGTCGCAACATGCGATGTACATACTCAGGGGTGATAGACCTGGGCACATGCCTGGCCACACAGATGTACACCTAATGTGCCTGAGATCACCATGTCTACCCAGTGGTAAGACAGTAATTATATGTCATAACTGAGGCACAGTCACCCGTAATTGACATACTTATAACTTCCATGTACTCTTCCCTCAGCATGTCAATATTTGAGTGCAATGGCCATTTGGTACTGTACATTTCCAAGCACTACTAGCAATTACACACAACACAATGGTCCCTCTCAAGGAAACTTTACATCTTCGGTATCTGTTCAATAGGCTTCATCTGAAATCAGTGGTCATTGCAGCCTGTGGTATATAGACTATTCAGAGGTGATCTCTACCTTGCATACGAGGCAATTTGTGACACTGCTTGATTGGAAATGCTGCATATCTGTAGGTAGCATGGTATATGGATTTACTCACTCTAAGGACATTAATCTGGTATGTCACATTAGTAATAGATGCTGGTGGGAGAGATCTGTCTAGCAGACTTTAACACACCTTTGAAACAGAATCCTGCCTAATGGCAAACAGAACACCTCTGTGGACCTCTTCAGATGCTATCTGTATGATTGGCTGGGTGAACATCATTTCACCACAGGGCTTCTGTGTCCCTCATGGACAGGGGTAATATGTGCTGATTATGTACATAACAGTATAAACTTGGCTAGGATTGTGAGGGCTGTAGGGCCATTATGCTACTAAAGTTCAAAGATCCTATGATTCCATAGATGATGTAAAATGCTGTTACAGACACATACACAAGCCTGGCTACATTGAGGATAGCACCACTTCCACTTACTGTTTACAGGACACAGCACACACACACACACACACACACACACACACACACACACACACACACACACACACACACACACACACACACTACACAGTGGCTGCATGTAGATTAGAACACTTACCTATCTAGTAGTACACACTACAGATCACAGTACATGAATCATGCGGTATACCTCCAGTCTTCTATTATAGTCTCTTTAGGACATCTTATGCTTGATGACATCAGCAGGCCTAGTTGTGGTCAGGTATTTGGAGGCCCACATCAGCTGCTACAACTAAAATGCTGCAAACCCTACCTCTTTCTAAGTTATGAGGTGATAATATTTACGTTGTACAGAGATGCACACACTCGGTGGCCTGGAGTGAGATTAGACCCCTACCTATCTAGTCTTACACACTATAGATCACAGGATTCTCAGTTGTTTTGCTAGAGAACACACCCACACACACCAAGTGACCTGTAGTGACATTACATCCCCTACCTAACTACTCTTATACAGTAGAGATTACACTATTTATTACATGCACCATGTCTTAAGTCTGACATTACAATGGCAGCTGGTAGTCTTACGATCAATGACATCAACAGGCCTTGTAGAAGGGGGAAGTTTGGAAAATGGCAGCAATTTACAGGGCCAAAAAGTGCAGAACTATTGCAGTTTCATAGTCCATGAGGGATTCTCAGTTGTTTTGTCGAAGGATACATGTGCACTCAACCCACACACCAGGTGGCTTGCAGTGAAGTTATAACCCCTACCTAATTACCCTTACGCACTATAGATCACAGTACTTACTGCATGCACCACAGCTGATAGCTGTTTTAGATATAACTGCAGGCAAACTACTTGTGGATTACAAGGCTTGTGTTGAACAGCATCTGTGGAGTGCAGTGTGAAATTGCTTTGCACTGTTATCTGGATTTAGTAGCCTAGCAGTCAGATAGCTGTTACTTATCCTAGCTATGTGACTACAGTTACCAGTTTGGTCATATGTGGCTGTTTGCATTTGGATGGGCAAGAATGATGTGCTTTGTCCATGTGTGCATAGACAACATTATACATTACACCACCTGCATACTTGTCGATGTATGGGTGGTGACATCCAGCAGGCACAGGTGTCTGTAGGTAAGTGCATTATGTACTGTTGAGCCCTTACTTTGGATCCTTTGAGCAACATTATAGATGTGTGATAGTGATGCTTTACTCACCAATATCAGGGTATGTAGGACAATACAGTCAACCACACGCATATTTGTGTGTTTTATGTAGATATATGGGGTGAGACCTGAGATGCATGCTGCTTTTATATATAGCTATATCTAGGTATATATAGGAATATCTCTACTTGTATATGCATAGAGATAGATATGCTATCTATGGGAGAGAGAGAAATAGTGACAGACACATATGTTTACACACACACATATATATATATATATATATATATATATATATATATATATATATGTGTATCTATATACATAAAATGTCATTTTGGGCAAGGGGCAACAGAATTGTGCTCTGTGTATCTAAGTGTATGAGTATGCCCAGTGGGATTGTCAGTACTCATAAACTGACCCCAGGCCTCACCTACCTGTACTCCAGTCTGGGAATTCATGTGAACAGACAATGACATCTCATCCTTTGTCTGCAGTACTGCACTACACTCAGATTGTCTACAGCATTCTTCAACTATCTGATGTAATTAATATATGTCTGAGGTTAATAATCTTACACCAAACACAAACTGACAGTCTGTTAAAAAAAAATAATAATACTACCTCACATCCAAAAGAGGTAGTCACTTGCAAATCAGAACCATCAATGCCAGCACATATGCTAACTTCCTTAATGCACTGAGCCACACAAGCTGCTGGGCAGAGAGCAGTCATTCATCACACAATCAACAGCATATATATATATATATATATATATATATATATATATATATATATATATATATATGTATAGTTGTTCCTGCGTTAAATGAGACATACAATGTATGATCAATTTCTATGTTACTGCCCTGAGATTGCCTGGACTACTGATATACCATTGATGAGTTACTGTTACAGCGGTTATATGGGAACACTGCTATGTTGTGGGTGGGGGAACAACACTGCATGTTCTGCTGGGATACACAATAGTCCAAATATCATGTAACCTCTCTGTTTAACATCTCCTTTGACTCATGTAGTGACTATTCCATGCATGAGGCATAGTGACTATTAAAGGACACATGATAGTGGACTGGATATCTGTAGTCCCATGTGGATGCTACTTCTGTCCAAATAGCCCAATATGTTTACTTATATAAATGTAGCAGATCCATATATATCATACCATATCATACTAATCCTTCCAAGTACTGTGTAGGTTAGAGACTTACCTTGCAAATGCAGCATTTGACAGAGATGACTCTGTCTGATGCCAGCAGTACACAGCCAATATATGGATAGGTATAGATTGTGTGGGTTGCCTGGCATTAAGTTTAATATGTGTATGTGAGTAGGAGTGAGGTGTCAGTTGCTAGGTCCCTAGCTTGTCAGTGAATGTGCTATGCATTGTCTCTTAGCCAAAGCCAGTGCATATTGAGCACACCTATGTCTGCCTACAGGTACATCAGCAGGAAGCTCCTCCTCCATGTCCTCCTGTGACTGTGGTGACCTAGGCACTGGTGGGGGGCTGTGTATCCCTTCCCTTTGCTGATCCTGCTGCAGCTGTTTCCTCAGGATCAGACTGTGTAGCTCAGCACATGCTGTGAACATATGTGCACATCTGGCTGGAGGGTACTGTAGGGTTACACCACATATTAAAACACTGAAACTGTGACTTCAGAAGTCCAAACACATGCTCTATGATGTTCCTAGCTTGTGTTTGTGCTTCACTATGGTGTTCTTCCGTGGGTGTATGTGCATTTTTAATGGGTGTCATCATCCATGGTTTCAGGGTGTAGTCAGCATCCCCCAGTAAATGGCCATGTGGGATGTCTCCCCAGCAAACATCTGGTACAGCTGTAATGCATGCCAGATATGGGAGTCATTATAACTACCAGGGCTGCCAGCACACACATTCAAGATAATCCCCTGGGCATTGTACATGACCTGGCAGTAGATGGAGTGGCACTCCTTTCAGTTGATGTAGAGTCTACCCTCCTCACTGGTTGGTGTCTTGATGTGTACATGAGTGCAATCTATGACACCCAATACTTCAGGGTAGTATTCTACATGGTAGAAGTGTTGCATATTGCTGGCTCCCACCTCAGTGGCGAGGGGAAAAGATATGTTCTCACTGGCATGTGGTAGCATAGCATCCAGGAACTGGTGGAGTATCCTGGATGCAGATGCCTGTGAGACCCCCATCATGATCCCAGTTGTTCTTTGGAAAGTACCTGCAGCTAGTATCCTAATGGCTACACATACTTTTGTTTCCACTGAGATGGATTCCCCTCTGTTGGGTCTGGTTCTGAGTTGAAGTCAGCAGGGCTCAGTGATTTCTTATAGTATGTCCCTGTCCACACTGCATCACTTTACAATCTTCAGCTCTGAACACTCTTCTCCTCCTCTGCCTAGGACTATTGTTAGCAGCACCAGCACCACTAACTTCATCCTCTTGCACATACAGATGTAGCAGACCTGCAGCAACCCCTAGCATTTATCTCAGTTAAAATTCCCAAGTCTGTACTCCAATGGTTCATTGTATTGGGGGAAGATCAGAATGTAGGGTGTATGCATACTTTATACAGCTCTGCTGTAGGTGCAGAATGTATGATTGGCTAACTGATGCATTCCACCTGCCTACAATATAATTAACATCATTTAACGGTCCAATTTCAGTGTATGATGCAGTGCACAGTGCCACACAGTCCTATTTCAGTGTATGATGCAGTGCACAGTGCCACACAGCATATCTTATACAAAGGTCAAAATGTCTAATTGAATACATCCAGTTTTAAGAACACACTCAGCCAGGCAGTGCACCACACAAACACATGCACCTAGTCTTAAAAGGGCTTAGAAGTGAGTGGGCACACCCTGATGTCAGCCACATCCTGTGCAAACATCAACATGGTGTAAGACCCTACACGAAGGGAATGTGTGGACACGATTACCCCTTTCTGCTATTCAATAACCCCACCTCATTTATATACTTATCCATGCTGACAGCCTAGATACTACACACTTCATAGCCCTATCACCTTAGCAACAGCAGCACTGCACCATTGTAGGGACCCCATGCAAGCTCCTATCATGCATTCCTGTCACATAGTATAAAATTCTTTTTTTTTAAATTTTCTCATTAAGCATGTTTGTACACTGTGTGTGTAGCACAAACATGCGAAGACTATTAAATAAATTGTTAATTTAACTTATTCTCTTTAATCTTTCTGACATACCGACTAATAGTTTTGCTCATATGTGTACATTTTCAGGGGATTTATGTCCACATTTCTACAGTGTTACACCCCCTTTTGTCTGTCTAGGCTTCTGTATGCAGAATTTTCCATGTACACTATGGACACTGACACGGGGTCTGAACAGATGCCTTTCTGCATGTTGGATCACTCTACCTGCCTCATTTGCAAGAGATTCACCTGCTTATGAGGCCATTTGCATGCCATGGAGGTTTGTGTGTTTGCGCATGTATGCGCACCCCTAAGCAGCGCTTACTGAATCTAAAAAATGTTCTTGATGCCTACAAGAAAAAAAAACTGTGTAGGCTTTATTGCATTCCCCCTACTCTGTTGTCCAGTTAAATTGTAGAATCTTTTATTGCTATTCATACAACCCTGATCCAATACTCTAAGACTGTGTTCACAGAGTTTCTCAAAAAGGTGTGTGGGGGGAGGTTGGACATATTTTGTCTATAAATCCTTAAACTATTATTCCTTTCACTTCTATGTAATAAAGTTAAATTAAGCTTTCTAGAAAATAACTTTAATTTAAAATGTCAAAAATATCAAGCATCCTGGAAGGTACAAAGGCAAAATCTTTTTGAAAAATATCAACCAAATCATCCATAACTGGTAAAGCAGCAACGTTAAAAGTTTTAAAAACATTCATCTCAACAATAGTTGGTCGTAAACCTCTACTTAAATAGTGGGTAACAGCTGTCAAAAATTCTTCATCCTTCCCCTCCCTCTCCACCTACCTATCCCCTGTGGTCTGTACTGGCCCTGAAGTTGGTCATGGCGAAGCAGCCTCTTGTCCCCTTGATACTGTTGTCTTCCTTGTATTCTCCAGGAATTGCAGTGGCGGGATCTATTTGGAGTTCTAAAAAAAACATTTCCATCATAAAATGCATCTTCATTGTTTTTTTTACTAATCTATCATAATTATTGTGACAAATCTCTGCTTATCAGTTTGATATTTATTGTCAAAACTAATAACTTTTAACTTTAGGAGTTGGGTAGGCTTATTTTTTTTCTCATAAGCCACTTCATCCTCAAGCAACTTTTTAACTTTCCTGTTTTCAATAGCTCTACATCTACTGTCAATCTATTTAAGCATATATTGATACCAAACTTCATAACTTCATATTCACAAAAAAGAGTAAGTCCTATGTCTTCTCTTATTGTAACTTTGTAATCTCCAGTTCCAACCTTTGTAAAATTCTTAAATTTCATATTAAAAGTTGAATAATATCTAGACCAGTTTTATCAAAAAGGTCTAGTAAATTGCTATGAAAACCCAGTCCTTGTTCTAGACAGGCAATATCCAAATTCTTGATTTGATATGGTCAAATATACAAAACTATTGCAAGGCAGAATTGTAGAAAGAGGGAGATTTTAAAATCTTCCACTTCAAAGTTAGGGAAAGTTGCTTTGGGAAAGCAGTTGCTTAATATTGTGTAACAGAAAAGGGGTACTTTGTCCACTGATTTTCTTTTTTCTTAAAAGTGTGGAGTAATAGTTTTTTTTTTTGGTGGGGGGCTTCTGAATGCAAGCCTGGCTTGATGTATTAGTGGCATTCGTTATTCTACCACTTATGGCCTGATAGGATAAGGCCTGTATTTGGTGGGGAGTTGAAAGCTGATTATTTCTGCAATTTATCAGAAATCTGACATACATTGCATAAAAGTATGCTCACATTTGCTTTTTTGGAAGAAAGACTGAACTGTTAAGACTTTTTTTTTGGATTGGGTTCTGCATACTGGAACTGTATCCATTCCAATTATGAATAAACTATATTGTGTGCAAAATAAATTAGCTCATAGTGCAGGAGTTAAAAGAACATTAAAACAATTGCATTCCTACAACTGTTTGCTGTAGACAGCTGGTGCAGACTGTTACCTAGAGTGAAGAAATGCTTCTTTGCTTTACCTGTTTTCTCTTTAATAAAGATAGCATTTCATTCTCAAATACTAATTGTATGCATATCAGTTCATTACATGAAATTAATTGATTAAATGAATTGATATGTAAACAATTGGTCTTTACTTTTAACTTCATTTTTAATTTTGATTGGATTACACTCGGTCACATGGGTTAGTACTACAGTAAATTAAATGTTGATGTAGGTGTTTTGTAGTTTTGAAGAAGTCTGCTTCTAGTAGCAGATGAATGCCTTTGATCAACTTATTTATTGCTGATCGCTGTTGGTTTGTTTGATTAAAGTGCTCTTTATGACCGCTTTATGAGCTTTGCTAACCGCTAGTAGATTTCCAAGAGGACCTTTCACTTCTACACTTTTTTGGTTACTTTTTTTTCTTTTGTGTGTATGCATGTGTGTGTGTGTGTGTGTGTGTGTGTGTGTGTGTGTGTGTGTGTGTGTGTGTGTGTGTGTTTGGTTACAAGTGTGAGGACTACAAAATAGATATGCAGCTGAGCCAGGTATGGAAATAAGGTACATAAGGAAAGCTGGTGGTGGAATGCAGAAGTCCAGGAAGTCATCAAAAGAAAGAAGGAGTACAGGAAAAAGTGGGAGACAGAAAAGATGGACCAGACTAGGAAGGAATACTGGCTGGCTAACAAAGAGGCTAAGAAAAGAGTTGCAATAAGAAAGAACAAGTAATAAGAGGCACTCTACTAGCTTCTGAAAAGTGACTTGGTAGATGTTACAAAGAAACTCTTTCAGGTTGCAAGGTAAAGACAGAAAGATAAAAAAGACAGTTTGTCACCCTTCATAGAGATGCTATAACAACTTGCTCACCAGTGAACAGGACATCAAAGGCAGATGGAAATAATATTTCCAGCAGCTTCTAAATGATGAGAACGACACAGAAGCTCTACTGCCCCAGACACAGCTTACAATAACAGAAGAGGAGGAGCCCCTCAAAGAAAAAGTAAGGACAACACTAAGGAAACTTAAGTCAGGGAAGGCAGCAGGCGCAGATGACATCACAGCAGGTATGATAAAGATGCTGGGTGAGAAAGGGGATAAATGGCTCCCAAGGGTACTCATAGTAAGGAGAAAGAGGTGTATTCCAGATGACCGGAGAATAAACATTCTATTGCCAGTATTCAAAAGCAAAAAGGAAATTTACAACTGTGATTATTACAAAATTATCAAACTCCTGCTGCATTGCATTAATGTTCTGTAGACAGTGACTGATAAACAAATATGTAGAATATGCTAGAAGATAAGATGGAGATTAGAAGTTCAGAATCAGATCAGGATACAACACAACTGACCTAATGTTTGCAGTGAGACAGATAGCTGAGAAGCAGCTAGAAATGAGGAAAAACTGGTGTTTCCTAAAGGTGGAGAAAGCAAATAACAAAGTCCCAAGAAAGCTGGTTTGGGAAGTCCTGTGGTGGTTCAAAGTCCCAGAAATATTAATAGAATTAGAGTAAACTATGTGCAAGGACTTAATGACTCAGGTAATAACAGTGTTCAGTCTCACAGAGGGGTTTCCAGTAGGGGTAGGTGTGCATCATGGTTCAGCTCTAAGTCCACTGCTGTTCATATTGGTGATGGACTAAATTAGCAAACAATTCATAGTGGACAGATCAACAGTTACAGTATGCTGGCAATATGACATTATAGGCAGACTCTGAGCAAGAACATCTGCAAAGGATAGGGGAATAGAAGGCAAAACTGAAGGCACATGGGACAAAACTGGTACAGATAAGACAGTTGTAATGGCAGCAAATATGGGAAATCAGAAGAAACTGAGAATTGAGATAGAAGGGAAAATAGTGGAACAGGTAAACAGCTTCAACTATCTGGGAAGAGTGGATGAAGAGAAGGAAAGCCTGAATGAGGAGGTCAAAGTTAGAATCAGAGGGGCTACCGCCAACTGGCACAGTGTCAGATATAGTGTACGACAGAAGAATGCCAAAGAAGTTGAAAGGTAAGGTGTATAAAACAGTAGTGTGACCAGTAGTACTATATGGTACAGAAATTTGGGCAGTAAAGGTAGAGCAGTTGACGCTAGAGGTGATGGAGACAAATTGCCTGAGACAGGTGTTAGGATACACACTGTGGGACAGATGAAGTGAGGACATAAGAACAGAAGCCAAAGTAGCTTCAATTGCAGTAAAAGGTCAAAGAGAACAAATTATGGTAGTTTGGGCACATGTGCTATAAAACAGAAGACAATCTGGTGAAGAAGATTTAGTGCATACAGGAAGAAGGCAAAAGGAAACAAGGGCAAAGACGTGGATGGATTGCGTGAGAGATGACATGTGACAGTTAGTTGTGAGTGTTGATGAAGGTAGGAGAATGGCAATCAATAACGGGAGATTGGCAACAGCTGCTGACCTCAACTCCATGTATAAAATGGGAAAAAGGGGGTTGATGGTGATGCTGCTGCTGATGATTTATTTGCTATAGTGCTCACTATCCATCCCATTCTTAATATGTTCTATCAATTAGCAGCATACCAGGTTTATAAACTGCAATAAAGAGATACAATAAAGTAGGTGCTGTCCTATTAAATCTAAAATGGAAAAAATGAAAAGTCTGTAGGTTCATAGGTGTTTACTAGGCTAATGACCACAGGGGCCTTTTTAAGCCTAGCCATTCATCTCCAATCTCTGACAAGTTGTGATACCCTTGATAAGTGTAAGCAAGTGCCTGGGAGATGAACCATTTATAGGTTACCTGTTTGCATTAGAGACATAGGTACCAAACCATGGATGAATTTCCAGTTTCCCATCCAGTTGTCCAAGTTGCACTTGAATTGAGTTAGAGAGGAACTCTGCTTCACATGGCTGAGGAGCCTGTTCCATAGACGGGATACATACCTATCTCTCCAGTAGGTCCTATTTATATCACATGCAAGGTTAAAGTCTTTAGAATGGGTGAGTCTGGTACTGTTTGTTTATTGTATTTAGTGCATTTATTTATTTGTCTGTTTGTTTGTTTGTGTACGTATGTATGTATGTATTCTATTTATTTTCTTTTGTTACCAGGATAGTCTGACTTGGTGAGAGCCCATTTTAAGTGGAGGCACAGGGAGAAAAGCTCCAGAGACAAGTAACAAAATGTTCAATAAACACTAAATACACATATAGGTTACAGAGATTTGGTTGATTTCAAACTAAATGACAGTTGCTCATAAAATTATAGTAATAATACAATCCGAAATGTACTGTAGAGAGCAGTAATGAAAATAAGTAGGCTACAGACAGGGAGATGTAAGATTTCCTACCAGAAATATACAAGTATAGTATTGTCATTACAGAGAATGACAGAAGAGTAGAAAAGGGCTGCACACTGTGGGATAGATGAAGAACGCAAGGGCAGAAGCCAAAGTAGCTTTAGTGCCAGAGAAAGATAACTTTTTTTGAACTTCTTTGTGAACAGGTTTTCTGAATAAGTTAACTAAGCGATGCTAAGCTGGCTGTACAAGATTAAATTACAAGAAAAATGTGCTGTCAGTTTGCATAATTTATAAAACTTGCTTTTCCAGGAAGTCTATATCTAGATCTAGTTCATTTTAACCAAGTGTACCAAGTGTATACATGCCTTGGATACATTTGAAAACATTCTCCATGAGTTTTTTTTTCCCTTTGTCAATCCAGTCAGCTGCATGAATCCAGTTTTATCTGTTTTATTAAAGTTATATTTTATTTTTGCCTCTTATTTAGCTAAGCTAACTAGTAAAGGATTTATGAAACCAGCAGAACTTTTTTGATGTCTTTGTAGCATTTAGAAATTAATTTTTAGACCTTTTTTGAGAGTCCATTAATAATTAATAGAAGTCTACCTTAACATGAAGTTTTCGTCTGTGATAGTTACTATGCTGTGTACGTAAGACATCTACATAGTTTACCATTAAAGAGGTTCCAGGTTTGTTTCACATGGCCAAGTATAATTACAACACTTTTTAAGGAATTTGAGTACTATCTTAAGCTACATCTTTCCTGACACAGGTGCTATAAACAAAATCAGGACAAGAAGGGGAAAAGCTAAAATAACTGTTATAAATTTTGGAAGTTTATCCTTAATTCATTGCTGTTCTTTTTAAAACTAAACCCACATTTTCTAAAGTACAGCTTTTATGAAGTAGAGCTGTATTTTATAAATGAAGGATGGTGGAGTTAGATTCTGCTGAATGTCTTTATTACAGCAAAGGTTTCTGCTGACCTAATCTGTTTCTACATTTGCTCATAAGAATGTATATTTTTTAGTGTAAGATTATTTGAGCTGTATAGTGGAGTCATATTAGAAATAAATCAAGAAAAGCAAGGCCTCTGCCAGGTTCTAGTCTGTTAATATTGATAAGGCTATTCTTGGCTTTATTGTCCAAAATAATATAATACATGCTGATTTTTTTCTTCTTAAACTGCATTTGCATTTCGTATGCAGAAAGCAAGTGATTCATCTGTTGTACAGGAAACTAATGATTTCATTTCTAATGGTTCACTGCAGTCCCTCCTGAACTAGCAACTGTTACATTCATTTGCCAGGATTACATTTTCTGTGTGTATGAGTCCTTTTGAAACTAATCAGGGAACTATATGAATTTAAAAAAAGAAATTAATTTAATGTGGTAGCTCTATCCATGCAGCTGCTATGTGAAGCATAAAAATGAAATAAAAAAAATTAAGATTTTTCTAGAATCATTAGCAAAAATTATTCAGTTTCATGAATTAAGCAAGGCTAGTGTTAAGAAAATGACTAAACATTAAACACTATATGAGAATAAGATTAGTTTTGTACTTCCAATGATATTTTTTCTTTTAAATTACACCTTTGGTGTATATGTTTATATTACTTTTAAAGTGACAGTTGATATTCTTGAATACGTAATATGTTTAATATGTTTAATATATACATTATGACAGACTTTACCATGTTGTTGTCATCTCCCACAGTAATGGGAATTCAAATTCTCTAATAATATATGCACCTATAAATAAAGGTGCAATGCTAAGTAAATATACAAGGTAGTTCCAGAAAACAAAGTAGTTGCATTGAACTAACCATGTAGCAATGTACATAGGTATTTATTGATTGGAACTTTGAGTTTACTGAAAGATCCTGAAGTTAAACTCATTTACAGTGGGGAGTGAGAAGGAAGTTGCCCCCCTCTCTATTTTTCACCCTGCTGCCCATAAGCGTTCTGTGAAAAGCTTACCAATTCAACCCCAACAAATATAGATCCATCATCTTGGCAGTCATTGGGGCGTTCTTTTAGGTGCAGCATAACACCATCCCCTGGTAGTGATGTGAGTTGCATGTCACCAAAGAGGAATTATCCATACCCCTGATACAGTGGTGTGCCTGCTCCCTGACATACACCCACAAGGACTAACTCATTGGTTTGGGTGAGGCCACCCATGCCCCTATCCATGGGGTTTTCTTTCAGTGGAGTGGACTATGCCAATCATCTAGTTCACCCAGGGATAGGAGCCACCTCAAACCTCACTCCCAGGTGAGTGAGGTTACATAACTTACACATCTGTTTCCTACCCCTCCTTGGATCTTCCAGCTTTCAGTCTATGCTCATCTGAGTTACAGCCAGGGCTTTATCCCACTGCAACACAGAGATGACTTTTAAGTTAACCTCTATTTGATGGAAACTGGGCACAAGTGAAATCTGAAGATGAAAACCAGAAAAGGGAACAGCTGGACTGACAGCAGTGAATGCAAGGGAGCTTTTTTTCCATCAATGCTTATATGGCATTGTGTTTTTTTTTCATTCCTGAGTAATGCTGGGACATGCCTCAAGAACATTGATTTAGGATTATAGATTGGGAATCTTCAGTCTGTTCAGAAACACAAGGATAAGAAACAACTTAGAAATTTTCTCTGATATGGATCTCACAGCTACAATATTGCACACACACACACACACACACACACACACACACACACACACACACACACACACACACAAATCCCTCAAAAGCATTTTGCATAAGAACTTGTTAAAATGAAGGAATTCTAATCTTTATTGTTGACAAATCTGAACCTAATGTCCATGAATAAAAGTTTTACATCTCGGAGAACACACAGAAACTACCCTCACTCATGTGGAGTGACATTTACAGACATTCAGTCTTTATTTTGCTACAATAAAATGAAATGCTAACAGAGAAGATTGATGCCAAAACACTGAGTTATGAATAACTACCAAGAGACTCTACTGCATTCCTGAGTATGCATGAACAATGCCATGATTTTTTTTTCTAAATGGGCAATTAACAAACTGATTCACTTCTAATCTCTTTCCTTCAGAAACTGGGAACCTCACTATTTAATGGATCTCAAATCTGGAAAACACCATAAAATGCCCACTTTTTGAAATAGTACTTTTTTCATATGTTGTCTAGGAAATCATTTATAAAATTGTTTGTTTTTAGCTATTCCCTTTAGTTTAGCGGGGCAAACTACATCCCCATTATTCAATACATTTATAAATGACCTCCACCGTGCCATCCCATTCAACAATTATCTGTTCTGCTAAGTCCACTTCCACCCTTATAAAATTAAACCAAGATGCCTTCTCATCCATGGAACAATGGATGCTAGATAACCATTTGGCACTCAATGCATCAAAATCCAAAATCATGCTATTCATCTCTTCCAAAACCACAATTATCAATAAAAACTAATTTCCATCACCAGTCAGAATAACATTTCCCTTGAAATAGTATCCAATACTAAACTGTTAGTTGTCCTCATTGACGATCAGCTTAAATTTGATACACACACATACAAACAAATATTAAAAAAAACACACCAGAAACTTGGTGTGTTCTATCGCCGCAGTTGCCACCTCACTCCACCAACTAGATTTCTTCTCTCCACCACATATCTTATTCCTTCTCTCCTTTATGGTACCCCACTCCTAACCAACCTATCATCTTCCACCAAGACAAAACTTTCTTCCTGCTACAACAAAATCTCCAAATTTTCCACTGGCCACAGATCCCCCACTCATCACTGTATTGCCCTCCACAAACTACATTGGCTAGAGTTGCCCAACTATCTTATCTACTCCCAACTAGTTTATGCTCAAAAACTCATTTTCAGTCCCTTCCCATGCCCTTCTCTAGCCTCAGCCTTTACAATGCACCTACCCAACAGACTCCTTAGAACAAATGCCCAGAATCTGATCAAACTCCACAAACCAGCCCACCCAGCAGACAAACTCCTACTCTCTTTCTCCTTAGCACATCTTTGGAGCTCCCTTCCACCCCATATTCACCTCACCAGCTGCCCCACCACCTTCAAAACTCTGCTCCACTCGCACCTGCCATCATTCTGGGAATGTTCATGTTCCCATCCTGCATAACACCCATGTAGCTACCTTACTACCTACCCTTTCTCATTTTTCCTAACTCAGCTATCTACCTCCCCACTTTCCTCTCTCTCTCTTCTTCCCAAAACTCATCCCTCACTTATCCTCATTTAACCTATATATCCCCCCTCACACCATTCATATTTTCCATGTGAGAAGATATTTACTTGTAAATAGCTACTGACAGTTGAAATTGACTTGTTTATACCTACTTAATGTAACAGACTTAACTTCTTTTGTAGCAATGATAGGAACTATATATTTGTAAACTTTACCAATTGTTATATAATTTCTTTATCTTCTAGATTGTATTATCAAATGCTTTGTTTTTCATGTACGATTCATTATCAAATGCTTTGTTTTTCATGTACGATTCATATGCTTCTGTTTACTATAACATCCTGTTATTTTTTTTTGTATACTTTGTGTCTATGGAGCTTTTCTCCCCAGGAGTCCACTGAAAATAGTCTCTTTTGGCCCAATGGACCATCCTGGCAAACAAATTGCAAATAAAATAAATAAATCTAGGTGACCCATACTGCTTTAGTATCTCCTACAGCTGTCAGGGAAGAAGAGAAGTGTGGGGAAGCTTGTGTGCTCAGTTTCCTTCAGGGTAACAAAGGATCAAGGTCTATGTTAGCATAGGGCAGGCCACTATTGTGGCTAAACTGGCAGCCCAACCTACAAATCATGCCTGGCTGAGGTAAGCAAGGCGGACTTGGTCATTACTACCTTATGGAGCAAAAATGCATGTAGTCTGTGCCTAACAGCATGCAGCTGCCTAAGCAGTCATTGACACATAAAGTGGTATGACCTCTGTAACTGTGTCAAGCTGTTTGCTCCTATGCTCATCCCCCACAATACTACCCCACATCCCTGAGAAGGGGGAGCATAAACAAGCAGATAATGTAGCAAAGGTAAGAATTACTGCAGAAATCAACAACGTAGGAGAACCCATGCTGCAACAGAAGCCAACCTTGACCATTACATTTTCAAATGGAAATTCCTCTTCATTATTTATTGAAAAGTTGCTAAAACCAAAATGGGCCAGTTAGACTTCCTAAGAATTTTCATCCCAGGGTTAACAACTGAAAAATCTCACCATAATAGATTTACAAATCCACTGACGCTTAAGATAAAATGCCATACTTCATCTTGTTTTCATAGAAATATCCTTTACCAGTAGCCCATGAGTAAACCATAACAAACCATTCTGCGCCCTGGTCTGTGTTCTAGTCCTCCTCCTGTTGTTATTCCCTAAAACATTATGAGAAGGGAGACATGAGGAGATGTGTATTTTCTGATCTTAAGTATCAGCACCTTGACAGTATGTGAGATAAAAGCAATTTGTTTCTAGAATGGCATAAGGAGTGATCACATCTTGATAGGAATCTCTAGCAGCAATAGGTAAGAATGGAAGGTGACAGACCCAAAGGTGACTTTGTGAAGGGTATCTAATTGCTCATCCTAAAATTTTCTATTCATAGGAAAATCCAAATACTTATAAATGTGAGGACTTGCTGGCCCTAAACCTCCTGCATACACACTGAGTTCCAGGAAATAACTTAGCAAGTCTAGCTGGTGTAAACTGTTACAAGTTGAAATTTATTGTTGAGCTACCAGGACTGTATAACTCACATGTATATACCCAGAGATCCTTGCTAAAGCCCAATGGCAATTAATATGGGTCTTTATTCAGTTTTCTTTCTTTAGATTAACTTATGGACTTGACATACCATGGCAACTATCTAGCCTCTCAACTCAACAGGCACCTACTCCTGGAAACAGTGTGCACTCATCAACACTTTCTAGCCATTTCAGTAAGGTTTTACCCCTTATTCACACAGCCCATTTATTGGGTGGGAAGTGGGTCCTATATTGGATATGCCCTTCACAATCTTTCCACAAAAAGCTACAAGTAACATATACAGCTCATGTCCCAGTATAAAGTCAGAAGGGCTAGTTGTTCCTGTTCTCATCCTGTTACATGACATGCATACTGTGGATCACAATTAGAATGAACAGCACTATAAGTATCTCTTTTCAGAGTAATAGTGTTTTCTTTAACCCCACTCTGCATCAGCAATTTATGAAAGAATGTGTGCATGCAATGATTTACTAATATTTCAACTAATGGCTTGTTCCTGGTCACAGCACTCCTGAGCAATGGACACAAATTTGTAGAGAGAGACAGCAAACTATTCAAAATTAGAAAGGCACAATCTCCTATCAATGAAATGTTCATATAATTTGCTTCTTCTAGAGTAGCCTTTTCATTGTGCCAGTTAAAGCTCAACATGTACAGGTCCAATGTTTGCTAATAATCCCATCTCCGCAAGTTACAGGAAAATGTCAAAATCACAGCAGCATCCATGATTGAATCATCATCTTAAGAAATGACACACTGGAATCGAAGGATACATGGAGCCAGACCAAAATTCACATCAGAGGTTTACCTGAGAGTGCAATATATTTAATTTGTCCTTTATGAAATCTGTCACTGTGGGCCTAATCATGAGTTCAAAATATTTAAATTTCCTACCAGCTAACTGAAACAATATTCCCCAGTTATGTTCACTTTATTGCTAAAGACTTGCAGTATATCCTGCAAAAGTTGGAGAATATTATCAGTGTATAGAAACAGCTCCCAGAGTATCTCACTATCAGGACAGCCATTAGCAAAAGCCTATAGACAGGAACACAATAGAGGCCTAATAACCTTTTGTCCAACCAAGGGAAGCTAGAAAGTTATGAAAAGTGGTTCTCCAGGTAAGTAAGACAAAAGAGGTGATATGTGTCCTTTTTCAGCTAGAAGGTAGGATTATGGGTCTGATTAATCACAAACTCTGCAAATATATCACTACTCAAGACCTTAATGCAGGGCATAACATTCAGAACAAATCCTGAACAGGAAATTACACATCAAGAAATCAGACCCCTTGCTGATATCAATAAAAATGCAACAACTGTATCAGAAATAGACAGCAACCTGAATAAGGATGCAAAAACAGTAACAAGTGATCATCAGATTGTTGTCCTTTATACACCACAATCCATTCTGGAGATGAGAGCTTGGGCAATACCTTAACTAGCCTATCAGCTAGCACTTTGGCCAAAATCTTACTCTAAGTATTGGTCATGGAAATTGTCAGAAATACTTAGTCCCACCCACATCTAGCCATTGTTTGAGAAAGAGATTTACTACTTAATTTCTGGAAGTGAGTGAAGATGGTCTAACTGAGAAGCCTACTTATGCATAGCTGCTAGCTAAGGAGTTAAAGAAACACTGGCTATCTTGTATCCATCAAAAGGTAACCACCTCCACAGGACACATCTTCTGCCTAAAGCGCTTGATAGCTGCCTATACTTTGCTCTGAGTTATTGAGGCCTCTAAAGCATGCAGCTGTTCCATTTTGATCATTGAGAAATTACTAAAAAAATACTAATGAAAGTGTAACTGTTATATGATTGACCTTCATGAGTATCATATTAAAACCTAAGCAAAGGGTAAAAAGGTCATGCAGGCAAAGCATTCAGTAAAAAACTGCAAGAAAGATCAAGATAAGCTAGAGTCTTTACTGTGTCATTCCTTAAACCTACAGTAATGGAGGCCCCTGAGACAGATATCCAAATGACCCATTAAGGACATAGTGTTTCAGTTACATGGCGTATAAATGCCCACCCCTTTTTGCCTTTTAAGTCTTTGTGCACTTTGGCCTGATGTACTCATTAAATACAAATCCTATTATTCACAGATTATTTTATTATTTATTGACATTTGATAACAGAGAATGTCTTGAGTGGGTGAAAAACTCATTTTCAGCAGAGGCCCGGGGAGAAAAACTCTAGTAATGTTTAATAATAACATTTAACATAGTAAAAATAGTATATATATATATATATATATATATATATATATATATATAAAAGAAAAGAAAATCCCAAAAATTGTTACGATAATTTGTACAGGAAATAGCACTGACAGTAAGAGTTGTGACCCATTTAACAAAATATAAATGAAACACACATTCACTGGTCAATTTATAAACAGATTCAAGAGCAAGTAATTTAATAAACATTTGATAACTGGAGAAGGTACAGATTGTTTATATTGAAGGACATTGTTAGTGGTACTGAGGTAGAGGGTTAGAGGAAAAAGTAAGGATAAGAAGTTAGCAGTTTGAGAGATGAGTTAAAGAATTAATGATGACATGAAAGAGTGGCAATAATTTGTGTGTCAAATGTAGGACTATAATCCCAAGAAAGATTCTAGCTTTACAGCCCATCCTTGTATCCTGGATCAGGATTGATAAAGATTATCATAAATACCTAAGAAAGTCTTGAGAAACACTTCCCTTTTGTTCTTCCACTCATAGCCATAGCTGACTCATTTAGTGCCTATAGCTGCTTTATGATCTGGTGCCTCTCAACTCTAAGCTGAGGAATGAAAAAAAAGTCTGTTCCCCAGTTTAGCTGTCCTCCCTAAGAAACTGCAAGAGCAGTCCATTGCTTGTACATTCTATTTTCCCCTCAAGATTTGATCCCATCAAATTAAATATCTTCACTAAGGAACAGCAAGAGAACTCTATTCCCAGTCTATTCTATTCTTCCTTGATTTACATCCCCACCAAATCAAAACTGAATAAAAACATCATTAACTTTAAAAACTGTAGCAAACAGTTTGCTGCTGCTACATTTGTAGCATCTGGCTTGCTACAAGTTATAGTACACACAAAAAGTCGAAGCAAGCACTTCAGTCCGGGCAGTAAAAGCAGTATTTCATTTCCATACTGGCATTTAGAAGTACTGGTATGGAAATTTTAGACTGCACTTCCAAGTGATGTGCCTGGGTAGCTGCCCCTTCAGCCCCCCCAACTGACCCTTATGCTTTTACTCACTCTTCGAGTTTGTATGCTAGTAACCTTTGTCCATTTTCTTCACTGGTACACTATATGCCCTTCAACTGAGCCCATTTTAGAACTGCCTTCTGCATGATTTTTAGATGTTCCTTCTACTTGATCTTAGCTGTCATATTATCCCTATAAAAATCAGGATAAAAACAACTTTTAGTCATCTATTCAGATTTTTACATAGCAGTAATACCCCAGATATCTTTTTTTTTATGTCTGGCCATCACAACGCCTGAGCCAACAGTTCAGACTCTGCAATAAAAAAACTTTCAGTCACTGCCATAAAAGAAATGTACTTAGATTATAAGCACTGTGGTTAGTTAAAAATACCTTCAAACAAAAATGTATGTTATACTACCAGTACAGGCATAGCTGGCTTTAGGTATAGGACAACTGGGTGGTTGCCTAGGGCACCACTGTAGCAGGGTGCTTTTCCAGTATTTATTTATTTATTTATTTATTTTTTCTAGTAAATAAATGATTTATTTAAAATATGTTGAATGAATACAGGAAAAGCCGAAGAGTAAGACAAATTGTGAGAGAAAGGTGGAAAAAAGTAATCTGGATGGTGTAGGTATACCAGGATGGGGGCACTGAGCAGTGTGTGTTGGGGGTGTGTGTTGTGGAGCCCTTTTGCCTAGGGCACCAGCTGACCAAAGGCAAGGCCTAATTACAGGCCACTAAATAACACTGAGTCCATTCTCCATATGGCTGGATACTTGTTAGGTACCCCAACCCAACATTGTGACTTCTACATGAGCATGACCAGCATGAGTCATTACAGGATGATAAAAATCAATAACAGTAACCTTTCATCAAAGGCAGTTATCATACTAAGGTGACACCCTGTATTACCTCGGCAGGCTAAACATCTATGCAAAATTTTATACATGCTTTACAACGAATTTCATATCCCTACTAAGCTATGTTGTTGCTTATTAAATATGGTGCTGAATGGAAGTTCCGCCCTAACCCCCATTATAAACAGCTCATCCTGGTTGTATCTCCCTATCAATAACAGAAAACAGAGCTAAGGAAAAGAAGAGGGTCAGGATCAGCATCATGAAAAGACCATAATAAAAAAGGTCTACACTGGAGACTCCATGCAAAATAATATTGATCTCTCTGAAGCATCTCTCTGAGATAGAACTTTTCACCAGCCTAAACATACAGATTAGAACTGCCACAGCTTTGAAACAACTGTGGACAACACTCAAATAATCACCTATTTTAATTAGTTAAAGATTCTCTTCAGTTTGTCTCTTCAAGGAATATGATGTTAACACAGATATCCATGGACAGTCCCAACCTTTCTCATTTTATTTATTTGTTTGTTTGTTTTCTGGGGTAGAGCACTGATCTCCATGGACTTTTGCAGACTCAGCCCAGGGGCGGAGTTTGCTTGTGTGACTTGCGCAGAGTCACACAGTTAGAAAGTTAACCCAAGCCACAAAATTCCATGTGAGGTATATATTTGCTGTGTGCATATTTTACCTAAATTTCTTTACATTAATAGTAACTCAGTGATTAACAAAATTCAACAACTCTACTACTCTCAGGCAAATAAGCAATGAATGGAAAAAATTAGATAACCTCACAAATAGCTACCAAGTAGTACTAACTATGTTCTATTATTTATACCACAGCTCATGAAAAATGTTTTTTCAGCAACAAAGAGCATGAGGGTCAAATAAAACACATGAGCTAAGTTCAGCTTCCCCAATTATATAATTCATTGTTGTGTACTAGGCTAATGCCCTGGAACCTTTACAAGCCTAGCCCATAGAAGTGCCCTGGCATCATGCCACCCGACGTTAGTTCCCAGTGTCTCTATCAAGTAGAGCCACTGGAGTGATCCCCTGGGTGAACTATTTCCCATTCACTCATCAATATTTCTCTTGAAGAGGGCCAGTGAGGTGCTCTGCCTGACATGTATGGGAAGTCTATTCCAGAGCATGGGCAGTCTCTGGGTTATGAACCTGCAACTCCAGCATGTTCTGTTGATTATGGGAATGAGGTTGAGGTCCCTGGAGTGTGTGTTGTTGATGGAATGGGATAGCTTTAGATGTAGCATTTCTAACAGAGCTGGGTCAGACATGGCTTTGTAAGTCAAGCAGAGATCACCTCTAAGTAGTCGATATGAGACAGAGAATAGCTGGAGTTTTTTGAGTCTGTCCATGTAGGGATTTAAGGCCTGGGATCGTCTTTGTGAGGTACTTTTGTGGCCTTTCCAGCTGTTGCATGTGTCTAGTGAGGTACATGCCAAATGGGGGATTATACTCGATGATTGGCCTAATGAGGGAAGAGTAGAGAGAGAGATGATGACCTCTTTCTTCCTGGATGCAAAACCCTTAGTAATGAGAAGTGCCACATAGAAGGACTTTCTGACCACAGTGGCAATGTGGCATTCAAAGAAGAGTTTGCTGTCAACCTGTGTCCCCAGATCTCTTATAACACCTTCAGTGTTCAGTGGGCTCCCATCGATGTGGTAATTAGTGGGAACTGAGTTTTTCCCAAAGGGGATTATGACACATTTTTTTGCATTAAGCTTAAGGCCATGGTTTTGACACCAATCATTAGTCTCAGTGAAGCCTTTCTGTAGGATGTCTACATCACTCAGGGAGTTAATATTGGCTCTCAGCTTGCAGTTGTCTGTGAACTTGGACAGCCAGAGTCCCTCTGTGTTGACCTGGACTTCTGAGAAGTAGATGCCAAACAGGAGAGGACCCAGGACCAAAACTATCTCTAGTTTTCCCCAAGAGGTTCCAGAATTATCTCTAGCTTTCCATGTTATTAAGCATAGAGTGTTAAACTGGTAAATTGCCCACATGCACTGATAATACTGCTCTGAGATCTTCAATTGAACCAACATTGCAGTGTGTTGCAGTTCTTTCCTGGTGATACAGCTTGGTTTGCTCATAAGTACATAGATATATATGTATATATATATATATATATATATATATATATATATATATATATATATATATATCTTAGGCTAACAACCACTAGATCCTTTATAAGCTAAGCCATACAACCTAAGGTAACCCAATGGGTGCCTATTAGAAGGGGTATGTTAGTTTGGAGGTGGCCAAAGGCTTTTTGGGGTATATTAGTGAGGTAATATTTTACTTATTGTTTGCCTCTGTCCATTAGAGACCTGCTGGCCAGACCAGGAGTGAATTTACAACTGCACATACAATAGTCAAGATTACATTTGAATAGTGCCATGGATGAACTCTGCTTGACAAAGATGGGAAGCCTATTCCATAGCACAGGATCCTTTAAGACCCATATCGGTCACTCTAGCATCTTCTGCGTATGTTGCAGGCAAAGGTTAAATACTTTGGATCTAGTGTTTCTAGAGCTGTTCATTTTGTGGATGTGCAAAAGATTCATTAGGGCTGGATCTGAGGATGCCTTACATGCCAGGCATAGATCGCTTCATGGTAACTTGTAGGAGACTGATTATAGAGCTAGAACCTTAAGGCAATCTACAGAGGACAGTGTGTTAATAACTTGGATACTGCTGCTGAAGAGCCTCAGTGGGCATTCCAACTGTTGCAAATACCTGGCCAGGTCCATGCTGAAGGGGGCATTATATTCAATGATGGGTCTGATAAAGGTTATGTAAAGTAGTACTATGAGTTTCTTGGACCTGGATGCCATACCCCTACTTAAAAGTTGGGCAGCATTGAATAACTTTCTTACTATCTTGGCTACGTGTTAGTGGAAGGCCAGAGTATTGTCTGCATATGTCCCTAGATCCCTAATTATTGGGTAAACTTTTTTTTCCCCAAAGGGCACTATAATGCACTTCATGGCATTGAGTTTTAAACTGTTGGCTTTGGCACCAGTTGTTTGTCTATGGTAGGCACACTTGCAGGATGTTAGTGTCATGGAGGTGAATCTATGAACACTCCCAGTTTACAGTTATCTGCATAAACCTGCTGAGCTAGAGGCCGTTGCCATAAGCTTTGACTTCTGAGAAGTATTGCCAAACAGGACCAGACTCAGCATAGCTCCATGATGTAATCCACTGGTGACTAGTCTCCTTTTGAAGGTGGTCTCACCAGTCCTGATTTCTTGGGTCCTATCTGTGGGACAGCTAGCAATTCAATGAGTTATGTTGGGATTTATGCTAAGGTCAGTGAGTTTGTCAGGAATACCTGAGTGAGAGATCATGTTGAATGTTTTAGCCAAGTCAAGTTAGGTGGTAGATGCCATCTTCCTCTCTCCCATTGCATTGGTTAGCCTCTCAAAGAAGTATATCAGCTTTAGAAGATAAGAACTTCCCTTGACAAAGCCAAACTGGGATGGTCCAGTGTCTGTAGGTTGCCAATATCTTTGTTGATCATTTGCATGATAATTTATTCCATGGCTTTGCATATTAGACTTGTCAGACAGATGGGGCTGTAGTTTCTGGTGGTCAAGTTGATGAACTACCATTGTGAAGAGGAATGACTACTGCAATCCTCCATTTACTTGGTATGTAACCTGTAGTTAAAAAGTGCCTCAAGTTGCTCTGAAAGGTCATGTTGTAAGTTATTTAAAAAGCAACATTGAGTATTGTCAGGGCTCAATGAGGCAGTGTTTTGGCCTTGGAAAATACCACCAAGGCCTGCTCCCTGTTGATAGTTGGGGGTAATGCTAAAAAGGATTTCACAGGGCTTAGCAGGGAGGTGGGTGGGAGGTGAATCTGAGCTGCATTTGCCAGCCAGCAGATTTGCTATGTTTTTCTTCTCAGTGAAGGTGATGCCATTTTCTACCAGTTCAGCACACTGCTGTGTGTTACTTTTAAGGTTTTGGACATAGCAGACCAAATGAATTTTGATCTGATGAAGTCTTACATCAGTAAAGACAAAAGCACTTATCTGTTACACTACTTTGACATTGACAATGTATTTGTTCTTAAGCTTTTATTGTCCTGCTGTCTTGGTTTTATGCAGTGTGTTGAGGTTTACTGCTTTTTTCCATCTGCATTTATCTTCTGGTTTTGATACATAGATAAAGATGGCCTTTTGGTTGTCCTTTGCCTGAGATGCTACCTTGTGGTTTGCTTTGCTGGACTTAATTATCCTCTTGTTTCTTGTTTAGCTTACTCAGTAAGCTAATGTCTTTATGACAGTAGTTCTGACCATGACTTTTTTGTTATATACTCTGTTCAGGTTGGGATTCCACCAGTATGGTTTGCTTTTAGTTGCTCTTATGAGCTTACTTGTGGTAGGTACGATGGGCTATGTGTAGCCATTCACATATTTTAGATGGTTTCTGTGAACACTACAGGTTGCAGTGATCTTGGGATTTGAGGGGCATTGCATTTTGACAAACAGTCACTCAATAGGACGTAGCTTGTTTTAGAATAGTTACCCACTGTTATAGGATTAGTTGGGCTTTCTGAGTTGATTTTTATTTCAAAAGATACAGCTTTGTGATCCAACCTCACTGTGAAGATATGGCACTAGGGGGGTGGGGTTGTGCATCACCCCCCCCATGTTGGTGAGGAGTCTATGGGTAATCATCCAATGGACTGACCATCAAACAGCACATCATCAAAAGCAAACCATTGAATGTCCATTCCTCAAACATCCACTTTATTGAAGTGTAAGATGAGGAAAGTAACTATTTGGCCAACACTTCCCTGTCTCACTTTTCCCCACTTTAGTGTGATCTTGGAGATAGTATACATAGTTGTGGGGATAGGGAGTTGAAATACTGCCATTTATGAGATGGGGGAAGTGTTGGCCAACTTTTTACTTTCCCCATCTCACAGGTTCAATGAAGTGCACAATTGTGGAATGGACATTTGATGGTTTGCTTTCGATGATGTACTGTTCAATGGTTAGTCTGTTCAATGATTAACCATAGACCCACTGGTGAGTGCTAGGTCCAGTATGTTTGAACCTCTGATTGGAGCTCTCACTATCTGGTCCAGGGTATTTGTTTTAATAAAGTCCATGAAACTTTGTGCCTGTGGGGTTTAAGGCATTTTATATTTCCCATTCTATACAGGGGTAGATAAAGTCCCCTACCCTACCCCCAATTCCCACCCACCCACAGTGCTCCTACATTTATACATCACAGGCCACACCCCTCTCCTTATTTATCCAATTGCCAAACTAATTCCACTTATACATTACATACATATACACCCATACTCTTACTGCTCTTCATACTACTACCCTTAATATACTATCTCACTCCAAACTATCTCATTATCAGTCCTTATTTTGACTATATTCTATCTTCTACCTCACCATGCCCTTATCTCACAAACCAAAACTGTTACATCTTTTTCTCTTACTTGCTGTAACACCCATTCTATCTATACCATTTGTCCTTACTTTGTATGAAAACCTACATTATACTGGATCTTTCCATCCCCTAAAACAAACATAATGTTTGACTCAACTAACCTTCCATAGCCATGCTATCATCACTTTTACTTCAACCTACCTTTTACCAAGGTATCATAGGGTAGCCCATATTACCTTTCTCCAAGCCAGGAAGTCACAAAACATTCTCTGTAAACTCCTGAAGTTCACATATACTCTTCAACAACACACTCTACTGCATGGTGATATTCATCCCAACCCAGGACCATACAACAACACCCCAATTAACCCCCATCAACCTCATCCTACCACCCCTTCCACCACTACTAGAACTGCTAATTCTCTACTCATAGCTCATCTCAACATACAGAGTGTAAATAATAAAATTAGCCAACTTCATGCTCTGCTTGACACACATTCTTTTGATGTTCTATGTCTAACAGAAACATGTCTCAAACCAGTAACAAAGGACAATGAAGTTATCCCACCAGGTTATAATATAGTAAGATTAGACCGTACAACCAAAAAGAGTGGTGGGGTAGCAATTCTGTATAAATCTGAGCTGCATGTTTCCGCAGTGGAACTACAACTACCTTTCGATAGTAATGTTGAAATCCTCATCTCTAAGCTTCAGGTCAATGCTAGCAAATCCATTTACATAATATGCTCCTATCTATCTCCAGGCAATAACATCAACATTTTAGAATGTATCCTCTGCTGGCTTTCTACATCCTTCCCACAAGAAACCATTGTACTTGGTGATTTTAATATAGACTGGAATAGCTGTACCTCATGCAAACCTACAACCCATATAAATCTTTATGGCTTCTCTCAAATAATCACCACCCCAACCAGAATCCATAAGCCCAGTAGCAAAGAAAGTACCTTAGACTGGATCCTAGTAAATAGCCAACCCCTCTCTTATAAAGCAAATGCCCTTCCTGATGATATTAGCAACCACTCCTTTACTTACATAATCAGGCAAAAAAATGTTATTCCCAACCAAACTATCTTTAAAACTACATGAAACAAAAAAGACTTTAATCCTGCAAGCTTCCAAGCTGAGCTGCAAGCCTGTAACTGGTCACCCTTAAAAATACTCCCTCTTGAGGAAGCAGTATCCTATTTTAACTCTAAATTTCTACAGATCCTGGAATACCATGTCCCTACTTGTTCTATAAGAACTAGAAGTAAAGATGCTCCATGGCTCACTAAAGAGACTAGACACAAAATCTTACTAATAAATAAAATCTGGTCTAAATGGAGAAACACTAAAAACCCAACTGACCACCAGAACTATAAACAGATGAGAAATGCCACTAAAATATCAATACTTCTTGACAAAAAAAAACTTTTACTTTAAACTCAAGCACAAGCATCAACAAAACCCACAAACATTCTGGTCAGCTATAAATAAACTTCTACACCCAGGCCACTCCAATCCAAGACTCCAACCCCATGAGGACTCTCCCTAGACACTCCCAATGAGATCATTGATGCTTTCAATACCTTCTTTACAGAAACCGTTCATTCTCTTGCAAACTCCTTACCACCTGTTAGCTCAACCCTCCCATCCCCCCTAGCTAGCACACCCCCTACCTTTCATTTAAAGCCAGTTCCTATATCCCTTATCTATACCCTACTTCTCAAACTTAAACCATGTACCCCTTCAGCCGATTTCCTACCAACAGAATACCTACAAATTGCAGCAAAAGTGCTTGCCTATCCCATTTCCATACTTATTAATAGAACCATTACAGAAGGCTCCACCCCATCTCTCTGGAAAATTTCTCACATAATCCCACTTCACAAGGGTAGTAACTCCACCGAACTCTCTAACTTTCACCCCATAGCCCTACTCTCTCCTCTAGCCAAAATAATGGAAAAATGCATCCACCAACAACTACTTGATCACCTTCTCCAAAATAACTTACTAGCAGACTGTCAACATGGTTTCAGGCCTTTCCATAGTACTACCACTGCTCACTTATCCTTCTCTGACTACATTAACAAACATTGTAACAATAATAAGCTCTCCACTGCACTCTTTATTGACCTTTCTAAAGCCTTTGATATGGTTAATCATCAAATACTCATAAACATACTAAAATCACTCTCACTTGACACTCAGGCACTACAGTGGTTTGATTCCTACTTAGAAAAGAGTCAGCAAGCTGTCCTCTTGGACAATAACCTTTCTACTCATCTCCCTATTACTCTTGGGGTTCCTCAAGGTTCTATCCTGGGGCCTCTCCTTTTCTCTATATTCATTAATGATCTAAATATAAATATTCCTCAAGCCACCTGTATTCAATATGCAGATGATTCCACACTAGTGTGTACTGCCACTTTGTCAGCTGAGCTCCAAACCATTACCCAAACTGTATTTAACTCAGTTAAAAAATGGTTCCTACAACGTCACCTCCTACTAAATGACAAAAAAAAAAATTATTGCTATTTACTCCAACACTAAAGTCCTCCCCAACTGATCTCACAGTTAAGTCTGATAATGGTACTGTCATTGCTCCTGACCCAACCACCAAACTCTTAGGCGTAACAGTTGATCACAACCTTACCTTTGACTCACATATTAACACACCTATTAAAACAGTTAACAGAAAACTTGGCTCCCTCTACAGGATAAAATCTTTCCTTACCCCTGAAGCCAGAACCACCATTGCCCACACCTACCTGATCTCTAACCTCCTCTATGCCCCTCCCATTTATACTAATCTTTACAAAAGTAACCTCAATAAACAGGCAACCTCCTAAAACAACATTGCCAGATTTGCCACTGGCTCTCCATTTAGAACCCACCATTGTCTAAATTTCAAACAGCTAGGATGGTTAGAACTGCATAACCAGCTACAATTTGAACAACTTACTATCACTCATACGATTCTGTATTATCTAAACAATACTCCTATTCTCAGTAGCCTAATTTCCCCCTATAGAAATCTTACTACCCTTCGCTCACCAGATAAATTATTAGTAACCATCCAGAAATCCTATAACAAAGCAGGAGACTCTCTTTTCTCTAATTCTGTGGGGAAGATTTGGAATAGGCTTCCAAGCAACCTAGCATCACTCTCTTCATTACCCCTCTTCAAAAAGCAACTAAAATTACTCCTTAAAACACAATGGCTATGCCCATGTACTAACCCAGATTAACACTAACAGACAGTATTACTGTTTTTCCATCCTCCCACAACCCCCTAGTGGGATTAGTAATCCTCCTGTACTCTGACTTCTAGTCTTCTCTTTTCTGGGATCTACCCATGAGGTATGTACATTGGAACCTTACCTCTGCTCTAGACACATGTATTTCAACTTTGTATGTATGCCAACTTTTTTACTCGAGTGTATAATTCTGAACAATCTTTATAATTAGTTTTAACCTTTCTTTCTTTCCTAGTCTTCTACATGTCTAATGTCAAACCCTGTATCATAGTTATATGCTTCTAGAACTACTGTATTGCTAAACCATGTACGCATGTTTGTTTTTGATGTTACTTTCTACAATGTTAATCTCCAGCAATAATGTATTTAATGTTTTTTATTTTTATTTTTTTTACTCCTGTGACATTAGCTTAATTGAAGCTTATCTCCCAGTCCTCTACTGAAAATGGACATGTATCCAGTTAGGCTAGCCTGGTCAACAAATGTAAAATAAAAAAAAAATAAAAATAAAAAAAAAATAATAAAAAAATTGGTTGGATAGTGAATGTCTTCAGTAAGTCTAGGTATGAATTATGAAATCCTTGAGGCATAAATGATGACCTAGAATAAGCTAGGATATGGTAAAGGACTTTATCTGTGGTGAATTGCACATGGATGAACTCTAGGGCATCATCCTATTTGTTTAATAAACAAGAAGGTATATTTTTCGCTGATGTAGATTGAGACTCCTCCACATTTAGACCCTGTCTGTGCTGCTGTTGCTCTAAGTGTGTGGTAGGCACTGTAGTCTTGCACTGCTAGAGTACTTTCTGCAGCTTTAAACCAGTTAACTCAGTAACAGCACATATGTCTGCATTCTCCAGAGTGAGCAGTGCTCTTAGGGTGGGAACTATTTGAGGCTCCTAGCACTGAGCAGTAACACCTTAAGGCTGATTTTTTTTTTTTTTTTGCTATGTTAGAAAATCTAGCATTTTGGCATTGCCTGAAAAAGGCTTTATGTGTGGATAAAGTTTTAGCCAATTTCCAAAAGCTAAGAAAGGACAGGTGTAGACTATCCTTGACAAAGCAATGTGGTCTATTAACTGTGTCTACCCATGCCTAGAATGACATCAGAAACTAAGCCAATTGTTAAAGTTAATAATTTTTTTTTGTTCATACTGTGGCATCATCCTTGATGAAGGTAGAATGCTGCACAATACAAGGCACATATCTGTCTGCGACACATATTCAGAGAGATCCCCATTGTATCTTTTCATATAGTCCAGTGAGGTACATCTCAGGTCGTTTACACCCACATGGACTTTGATAGAATTGCACTTGTGCCTGTGGTACAGTGACTTGAGTGCGTGTGTGATATCATGTATCCTGGCTCCAGATAAGCAATATCCTCCTTGTATAGCCTGGTGACTGGGGCATTCATGTACTATGCAGTGGAATTCCCTATGATGAGAGTGCTATATGAAGTGTATGCTTGTTTATGAGCTTCAGTGCTAGGGGACCACTGGGTGTAGGCTTACATGCGTTTTTTGTCATTGCTTTTGTGTGTGCTTTTAAGAGTGTTGAGGCTAGGCTTACATGCACTGTTTGTTGTTGCTTTTGGTGTGTGCTTTCAAGAATGCTGAGTATATGCTTTGATGTTTGCAGGCTTAGGTGATTTTTGAGGTTTGGGAAGATTTCTTTTAATTGCCTCAACATAAGACAATCTGTATATGTGGTGAGCGGTATGTATAAAATATGTGATGTGTGTATTCTTGACAGCCTTATTTGTAAGCAAGATTGTTGCCTCCAAGAAAGTTGTGTATGTACATCTCTCACACACTGTGCTAGTTTCTTTAAGGAATAAACAATCATCTGACAACATGAGACAATTGCTGCATTGTTTCAGGATAACCATATTTACCAAGCTGGACACAGAGACATTTGGAGACTGTATATCTATATTGTCAGGATGTGTATTAGGGTAGTATATTATGGTGTAAGGACTTGGTATTACAGATCTCTACTGAGGTATTTTCTAGGCTTAAGGGCAGATGTTAGATAGTGTATTAATGCTGTTCAGTGACCCAGCTAGCTTAATTATGTACATTGCTTCACTGTGTCACAGTTTAGAGTGCTAATATAGTGTTATAGGTACATTTTACTGTCTAAGCATTTGCTTCTGCACAGGGCACTGCATGAGGAGCAGCTTCACAAAAATAATTCTAATGTTATGACATTGGTAACTGCTTCTTGAACTAAATGTTGCAACATATTCTTGCATTAGCATATCCTTGTATCTGTAAATATGATTTTTTAATTTTAAATGTGATCCTAATTACTTGGGCTGTGTCTGTAGATGGTCCACTGATATCAGTGCACTACTCCAGTAAACAAATATAAAATAATGAATAAATAACTAAACAAATAAATAAATAAAAAATACCATACAGAAAAAGCTGAAAACTGTCTCCTGCTCCCACTGGCCAGCAAACGACTACACTTTGAGTTCTCCTGGAATGCTTCCCAACTCAGAGAGGCCAGGCAAACACCTTCTGACACAAAATGGATGATCCTGGGCTTCCTAATGTAAACACAAAGCAGGAAGGACTCTCAAATGTAATTCAAAAAGTCCTGCCTCATTGATCATATATCTTACGTGACCATTTTCTCAAATCTCTTCCATAGTATAGAGCATGGTTGGTGACTCTTTGTTGTACATTAATAATGAGTAATGCCTCATAGTTTGTGTGTTTGGAGTTAAGGGGTTTAAGATTTTCAAGAATAAAGCAAAGGACAATTAATTATAACCTAAAACTCTCAAGACTGAAGCCTGTGTTCAAGACTGAAAATTGTGTAAACAACATGGAATTCATGTTATTTAATTAATTGCTATATCTGTATTCAGGTAAGGTGTTTCCTTTAATGGAGTTCCTGAACTGTCTGATGATCTTGGTCTATAGCTAACTATACTCCACGTCTGTGAATTTCAGTGAAATTGCATTACTCCTTCATAGTCTAATTGCATATACGTAGGTGCTGCTGCCAGTCTTTAATTCCAGAATAATCACTACTTAATTTCCTCAAGCAGTGCATGAGTATGATTTGTCTCCTTTGCATCTGCATTTCACAGGCTGTGTTTTAATTCAGTGTAAACTAATGACTTTTATAGACCTTAATAAAGTGAATGATATAAGAATATTTAAGCATTTACCTAATGTCAGTCACCTGATAATTATATTCTTTATCTTGCTTATTTTGTGGTACATCAGCATTTCAATACTATGTTACAGACGTCCTTCACATATTTTTATTTGATGTGTATAGAGTTTTCTTCATCTCTTTAACAGGAACTGCTAATGAGTAGTCCAACAATGGGGAACCGAGATAATGATCTGTAATATATAGCAGTATGACTGTAATAATACATCTTACTGTCTTTTCTCTGGATTTTATTTTGTTTTTATATCATGATATAATCTCTGTTTAAACAAACTGCTCTACTTTCCAAATTCTTAACAAATTTGCTCATGAACCTCTTTCCTCATGACATGATTAACAAACCAGAACTGGCTTGTGACCACATATATAATATTGAATGAAGTAGAATCTCAGTAGTAGTAACAGTAATAATAGTATTTTGCAAAACATATAGCATACATCTGAAGGAAAACTGGCCATGTTTCCATAGCACTCACCCATGAGAGTTATGTCCATACAGCTAGATTTGATGCCAGAACACAGCTAAAATATCAGTGAGTGTATCCAGTACTCCTTAATCCTGAATTAAACCCAAATAATGACCAAAAGAAAAGGGGGAATCCAGCTTATTGCCACAAAACTGACAACCAGGTTGTCTACCTGGCACCCTGGTTCCCCTTTTTCTCACCTTTAACCAACCCAGATTGCTGTCCACTGGCCTATTCACGCTTATTGACCTCCTCAAGCACCACCTTTAAAAACAAAGAAATATATCCATTAAAAAGATCAAGTCCCAAGTCCTTTAGATGAATGCTGTCCCATCTAAACTAAACTTGATGTATATCTGCCAAATCCCAGAGCTGTACCACCAGTCAGTCTAAACAAGCTACTCTCACAGGTTTACCTTTAAATAGGCGATTGCACTTTGTCGAACGGCCACTTCTTCGACGCGTTTTGCGCAAACTGAAACCACGAAAATTTTTAAATGTTGAAAAACATTCGACATTACCGGCCGCACAACACCTCCACACCCATGCTACCATGGGTCAAAAAGGGGCGAGGTTTTGCCATTCGCACATTCAGAAGTCGACTTTGGTGACGATCGCATTTTGGCCTTCGCGCAAGTCGAGTCGCCCATATCAGGATCGGCATTATAAAGGTAAACCACTGTCACAACCCTTTGATTAATGAAATATTTATCCATTTCTACAGCTGAAGCCATAACTGCACTTCTGCAACACAGTCTATGAATAATGTCAGATCATGCCACCAGAGCCCTTGGAAACATTTGTTATACTATCATCAAATCATTGTCAATCAAAGACAATAAACATATTTTAGGTAAAGTGCCCAAATCATTCCTCCACATGAATCAGTACAGCCTTAAGACTGAGCGCCATAAATCCAAAATCCTCTAACATGGATAATAAGTTCCCCAAAACCATACCATGTATGGCTTTCCACATCACATCCATTGCTGAAGTATCTAGGAGGAAGAACCTTCCTCCTGTGCTTATAGCAGCATATCTTGCAGTCCAAACATGAAGGAATATCCAGTAATTAAAACTCATGCATGGTCTGCAACAATAAGAATTCACATATGGCAAATTGTTAAAATAACAAAACTATCTGATATAAAGCGTATGTGCTTCTGAAAACCATATGACTTTCCTCTTAATAAACTCAATAGATTGCCTTCCTGCACCAAATCAGATGCTCTGCCTATCCCAAAAGAGTGTCCCTCCCTCATACAAAACTCTGACTAGCTAATGAACTTCACAATATCAAATGAAACCGATATGCTGACAATGCTCTCCTTTCTAATGCGCTAAATCTCAAGTTATTACCTCTGGCCTCAGATACCTTTTGCAAGGAGTGGAACCAATGCACAGGACCTAACATCACATGATCATCCTCATTAAGAATTACCTGCTTTCCCTATCCACTTGATCTATTTTACACATCGAATGCCAAACAAGCACTGAATCACCTGTCAAGCATACAGTCACCCAAGTCAAACACAAAAGTTTACTAATCCAAATCCAAAACACACCCTGATTGGAACACACTGCTAACAGTGACAACACAACATACCAATCCAGTGCAGCTGACACCCAATGCAGACCTTTTAAAACTACTTTTTTAAAGAACAGCTAACTGTCCCCCAGTCCTTCAGCATTCTGCCAATTAACCAGTTCCTAGTAAAATCTCTAATGCTTACTGATCTTGCCATTGAACTCAGAGAAAGATAAATGCACCCAGATCATTCTTGTGCCCCAAGTGCATTGGTTGGCTGCATTCTTTGCCACCACACAAACTGACCATTTTCTGTGCTGCATAGGCAATCTAACCAACAATCTTTCTTAAAAAGATGACAATACAGCTCCATAAGACTGTGTGGTGGACTCTAATAAAGATGGATGATTTAACCACCTAGTAACCTGTCCAGTCTCCCAAGTCTACTGTGCCACTTATTATATCTCCCTAATCTCCCAGACCATCTTCAGAACTGCAGTTGGTAACTCTTCACCATCTGAGGCCAGTGGTTGAACAAAGTTACTGCACGATCCACTGCCATGGCTTTGTCAAAATAGAAGGAGCCCTTGAGGCAGATATCCAACTTTGTTCAGTCTTCTTCCCTAGCTTGTAATAGATAAACAGCTGATTGAATGTCTAGCTGTACCAGCCATGGGTCATGGAAAGAACTAATATTAACCACATCATCTCATGAACCATACTACACCTTTACATTTTATTTATTTTATTTTTATTTTACATTTGTTGACTGGGAAAGTCCGACTGGAGCGAGGTCCATTTACAGTGGAGTCCCGGGGAGAAAAGCTCCACTATTAAACTATATGTACAGTGGGAATTTTTACAATACAAGATATTTCATGCAAGAAGAACACGATTAAAGTGGTTTGTTCCAACTAAACAAAAAGGACTCCATTGTAACAATGCAATCATCAGAGACATCACATATGACAGTATAAAAGACAATATTTTGTGCTAAGCAAGTTTAAGTGTGACCAGAGGAAGGCCCTGTATGGCAGTTTTGAGGAGTTGTTAGTACTGTAATATAGAGACAGTAAGCAGAATATAGAGGAAAGTAAGAAGTATTTGAGGAGAGCAGGAAAGCATTTATGTGATGCAAGGACAGAGCCAGGAATGCAAGAGGTGTGATTTGAGTGATTTTTGAAGAGTGAGATAGAAGGTGCTGAGGAAATATTCTGGGGGAGGTTATTCCACATTTTTGTTATGGTATGAGTGAAAAGAGCTTTACCTGCAGTGTTGTTGGCTTGAGTTATATGCAAAAAGGTTTTGTTGGATGAGCGGAGTGGACGGTTTGCTGAGTATTGGTTAAGTAGTTGGTTCAGGGCTGAAGTCTTGTGGGGATTCTTTAGGATGTTATAGGTGATGACTAGTTGGTGGTAACTAATTAAATGAGGAAGTTCTAACCACTGTAGTTCTTTTAGAACAAGGCAATGATGGCTACGAAAAGCAGAGTTATTGGCGAATTTAGCAATTTTATTGTAACATGACTCTAGTTTGTTAATGTCTGTTTTCCTAATGTGGGTTAGGATTGGAGATTCATACATTAGGGTAGACAGAAGGTGGGTTTGGGTTAGGGTGACCCGTGCTTGGTCTGTTAGGAAGTGTTTGTGTTTATACAGGGTTCCTAATTTTTTATGTATTTTCTTAATGGTTTGAGAGATATGGACATCGAAGTGAAGATCTTTATCTATTTCAATGCCAAGGATATTTGTATGGAGGGAGGGGGAAATTGTGGTGCCATTTTTGGAAGTGATTGTGAAAGAATGGGGTGTGGGTCTGTATTTGTTTGGGGTGAATAGGAGTAATTTGGTCTTGCTGGGGTTAAGAATCAGCTGGATATCAGTAATCCATTTTTCAATGGAGTTAAAGGACTCCTGGGTAAGGTTTTGAAGAGTGGTTAGGGATGGGGCTGAGCAGATTAAGGTGGAGTCATCTGCGTACTGTATAAGTGATGCATGCAGTGTGGAGGTGTGTAGTCTGTTGGTGAAAATAGTGAATAGTAATGGGCCTAGTATTGAGCCTTGTGGAACACCTATGGTGAATGATAGTAGAGGTGATAGGAAACAATCAGTCAAATGGCAAGGAGTACTATCAGAGAGATAGTTTTTGAACCAAGCAGTTGTAGAGGGGGCAAAGGACATTGATGATAGTGTGTCTAGAAGTAGGTTATGTGAGACCATGTCAAATGCCTTAGAGAGATCTAAGAATATGGCAGATACAAAGTTGTTGTTATTTCTAAGATGGTTAACCTGGTTAGTGAAAGGCAGAAGAGCAATGGTTGTACTATGGTTTGGGCGGAAGCCATGCTGGGTTGAGGAGAGGAGATTATGTGAGGTTAAGAAATGCATCACTTGGGTATGAATACATTTTTCAAGGAGTTTGGACAGGGGGGATAGGACAGCAATGGGGCGGTAGTTTGATAGCTCGTAGGAGTTGCCACCTTTGTGTAGGGGGATAATATGCGATACTTTCCATAGATGAGGGATGTAAGCTTCTTTTATGGAGCAGTTAATCAGAATTGAGACAGGGTAGGTTACAGTTTCAGCTGCTAGTTTTAGGAAATTAGTGGGTAGGCCATCAGCTGTAAGAGTGGTAGGTTTTAGTTTTGAGAGTAGTTTTTTTACTATGGAGGTTGGTACAGGTGAGAGAGTAAATGATGGTATGTTATTGTGGTCCTTAGTGGGGGTGGATAGAGGGTTATTGCTAGATAGCTGGGTAGCTAGTGATAGAATAGAGTCTGTGAAGTGATGGTTGAATTGAGAAGCTAAGCTGTCATTAGTGGTATTTGTGTTGGGAGCTGGGGTGGTAGTTTTACCAGGTTTTAGAAGGGAGTTGATAGCATGCAAGAACTTTTGGGGGGTTTTAGAATGTTTGTTTTGGAGACTTAAGAAGTAGCTTTGTTTATCTAGCTTTGTTTGTCTTTTGGCTTGATTACAAAGTTGTTGATAGTTCTGTCTATTTAAGCTAGTGTTGTTCTTTTTACAGATCTTTCAGGCATTATCTCTAGCTTGTAGTAAGCCTTTTGTGGTCCTAGTCAGCCAAGGGGCATAGTTTACTTTGTATGTATGGTGACTGACCAATATACCCTCTGGAAAAGAGAGATGATGAATCAGCTGATATTCCCCTTACAGCTCTTGGAAACCAGCATTAATGTTGATATCCTATATACCTGAAATGGAGGTACACTTCTTAATTTAGTAGTGCCTTCACAATATCCTCCTTGCCTTTCAATGAACTAAAGTTATCAGAGGCACCCTCATGACGCTGAACCAACAATTTAACAGGTAACATCCACTAATAATTCCTCTGCAAGGGTTCTATTGGGGTAATCCCTCAAACAAAACTATAGTCTAGAAACTTAGGCTTTATAGGAGAGTGCAGCAGCTGGTTGCCAGGTCTATCCATGAAAGGAATTCTAACTTTGCTGTCTCTTAAAAGAACCTCTGCCCCTGATGTTATCCTTTCCAATTAACAACCCCTTGTTCTCTTCCTACAATCCAGAAAGGACTTCCCCCCCTCCACCCAGAGACTGCCTCCTTCTGACAACACCTCAGTCCACTGTGCAGGTACCTATAAAGTAGCAGGCATGAGCAAATCTGCATGTGGGTCAACTATAATCATACTAGAATCAAGAACTGCTTTCTCTTAGTCAATGTGCTTCCCTTATAATTAAGAAATATGCTATTAGTGAAAGGTTCTTTTCAAATGTTTCCACAATAAAATAAATACACCCCAATACCCAATTGTCCCATGACTTTGTCCTGAACTGGCTGGATTTGTCTTCATTGGAGTGTAAGCAGTGCTGTCATCAAAGCCTTGGAACGAGGTGTCTCAGCTTCATCAGTCCACTGAACTTCATCCACATCAATAAGCTCAAAGATATTATTAAATCCTCCATCCAAAAAAATGGTCTTTCACCACTCCAGGGATATGCATCAAGGTGAAAATGCCCTGCACCCCCTTCACTAGTAGAAAAAAATTCATCCTGACTGAAGACCTGCCTACTCCTAGCTACTTAAAGAGTCTTCTTCTTCTTTCGGCTTTTCCCGGTTAGGGGTCACCATAGTGGATCATCTGTCCACTCATGATTGGCAGTGGAGTTTTAGTAGTTGGAGAAAATTATCCTGAACAGGGGACAGGCACTCTGCCTGCCCCCTGATATCCCCTTACCCCCTAACACTCCTGCGTTCTCCCCTTCCCCTTTCCAACCAGTTACCATCACTTAATAATTTCTGCAACCTTGACCTACCTTCCTCATACAAACCTTTCAAAACTGCCAGCAAAGCCTTGGCTTCCTGACTAACAACAGTATCCCCTTTTGTATAAATCACAAGAATGTTGCCTGTTGCTCTCTGTGAAGTCTCAGCTATAAGTGAAAATGTGTTCTCCTGCCTCCTGGAGGTTTTCTGCCTCTTTCTCCAGCACCTGTCAGCTAGAATACTGTCATCCTGCACTGGACACTTCTGCCTCCCTTTTCACAGGGAAGGAAGCTCCACAGGCTCCTCTGGTTGCTGCTGGCCTGATACCTCATTAAAGATGGCTACAGTTTGTGATGAGATTGCTTCTTACATCTTTTGAAAGTAAGCTAGAGCCTGAGATACAAACCAAATGACATAAGAACTTAATGATGACATTGCCTTACAACGCTCTCCGCAAGATCCTCTCACAGCTTCCCTTCCCTTTTTTCTACACCTCATTCCCTTCCTCCCACTTCCATCTCATCTCTCTTTTTATTTATTTTTTACTTAACCCTGTCACAGAAATATAGATTAACCAACAATGAATGAAAAAGGGAAACCCTGCATCACATGACCCTTCCTCTGATGCACTGAAGGTTTGCTGTAAAGAGATAACCATGCCTCACTAGTACTACTATATCTTAGGTATGGTGCTATGATTTTTCCATCATATTTAGCCTTGCCCCTCTCGCAATTATAATGCTCCTCCACAATGCTGAACCAGACTATAAGTACCTATTCATATTAAGATCAAGCCCATCCAAACATTCGCCATCCTTAACTTTATGGTCTAGCATAGCAAGACAAGCAATAGCAAATTACTAACATGTTTCTCTATCCTCTGCAATGATCTTTAAGGTCAGTGCTAAAACCTATACACATTATATATATATATATATATATATATAAATATATATACACATACATATATACAGTGAATATAAAAAGTTTACACACCCCTATTAAAATGATAGGTTTTTGTGATATAAAAAATGAGACCACAATAAAACATTTCACAACTTTTCTCACCTTTAATGTGACATATACCCTATACAATTCAATTGAAAAACAAACATATCTGTTAGGACAAAAAATATAAAAAATAAAAAAAACGTACACTACACTGGTTGCATAAGTATGCACACCCTTAAACTAATACTTTGTTGTGTGTGCACACCCTTAAACTAATACTTTGTTGAAGCACCTTTTGATTTAATTACAGCATTCAGTCTTCTTGGGTAGGAGTCTATCAGCATGGCTCATCTTGACTTGGCAATATTTGTCCACTCTTCCGTGCAAAAGCACTCCAAATCTCTCAGATTGCGAGGGCACCTCTTGTGCACAGCTCTCTTCAGGTGACCCTACAGATTTTCTATTGGATTTAGGACTGGGCTCTGGTTGGGTCATTCCAAAACTTATTTATTTATTTTACATTTGTTTAGTGGGATAATCTGACTGGATATATGTCCATTTTCAGCGGAGGCCCGGGGAGAAAAGCTCCAATAGACAAAATTACAAAGATTACATAACAAATTAGATATATAGAACATATAAGACAAGGAGTTATGTACGAAGGTTTAGTAATGTTCCCAATAGGGACTCACAAATTACATGGTCTGATACATTAAAAGCAAAAAATCATCAGATTGAAACAGAACATTGTTGAGTATTAAATGTTCAGATAAGATTTCATTTTATAACTTAATCAGGGTTGGTACATGGACAAAACCAGTTCACTTTGAAATACTGTTTGGGGCTTTTTTTGAAGAGACTTAGGGAGGATTGAAGGGTTATATAGTTTGGCAGTGAACTCCAGGTTTTGCCAACAAAGTTGGCAAACAGGGATTCACCAGCTGACTTATTAGCTTTGTAGGTTTGGACCAGAAGTTTGTTGGAGTAGTGACCTTGAGTCGTTGGATAGCTTTATAATATCTCTAAGTGAGGGGCAAACCTCAGGTTTGTATAGAATTGTGTGTGCTATTAAGAGTTGATTGAACTGAATTAAGCTGGGCAGTTTAGTGACTCTATTTGTTTCAGGTTCTGGCAGTGATGTGTTCTACAGGTGGAGTCAGTGACGAATCTGGCAATATGGTTGTAGCTATGGGAGAGCTTACTCAGTTCAGAATTAATAAGGTTTGAGAGCACAGGAGATGCATATATAAGAGTAGAGAATAGGTGTGACCGAGCAATTGCAGTTCTAGCTAGTGGGGTTAAAAATGACTTGTTTCTGTGCAGAGATCCAATCTTCTTATTGATGGTCTGTATGGCTTTGTTGACCTGTATGTCAAATTTAAGATTATTGTCTATAATAACCCCTAGAAGCTTAGTATTGTTATTTGGTGAGATATTGGTACCATTGTTGGATGTAACAGAGAATGAAAATGGGGTGGATCTACTAGTGGGGGTGAAGAGTAGAAGTTTAGTTTTATTGGGGTTCAGCAGTAGACTTGATTGGAGAGCCAGTTTTCAATAGTGATGAATGTGTTTTAGGTTAAGATTTGCAGGTCAGATGGGGAGGTGGCTGAGCGGATCAGAGTGGAATCACCTGCATATTGAATGCAGGTAGCTTTAGGGATAGCAGTGTGAAGGTTATTGATAAAATAGGGAAGAGTAGTGGTCCTAATATGGAGCCTTGAGGGACACCAAGTGTGAGTGGTAGCTGGCTGGACAGTTTGCCCTGCCATAATACAGCCTGTTGTCTGCCAGTCTGGTAGGACTGGAACCACTGGATTGCATGCTTATTCAGGGAGATTGACTTTAGAGAATGAATGAGAAGTTCATGGTTGACCATATCAAAGGCTTTCATTTTCTTCTGGTGAAGCCATTCTTTAGTTGATTTGGATGTATGTTTGGGGTCATTGTTGTGATGAAAGGTGAAATTCCTCTTCATCTTCAGCTTTCTAGCAGACACCTGAAGGTTTTGGGCCAAAAGTGACTGGTATTTGGAACTGTTCATAATTCCCTCCACCTTGACAAAAGCCCCAGTTAAAGCTGAAGAAAAGCAACCCCAAGGCATGATACTGCCACCGCCATGCTTCACCGTTTGGATGGTGCTCTTTTGATGATGCAAAGTGTTGTTTTTGAGCCAAATGTACCTTTTGGGATTGTGGCCAAAATGTTCAACCTTGAGCCCATCAGACCATAACACATTTTTCCACATGCTTTTGGGAGACTTGATGTATTGTTTTGCAAATTTTAGCCAGGCCTGGATGATTTTCTGTGTAAGAAAAAGGCTTCTGTCTTGCAACCCTACCCCATAGTCCAGACATATGTGGAATAGGGCAGATTGTTGTCACATGTAGTACACAACAAGTACTTGCCAGAAATTCCAGCAGCTCCTTCAGTGTTGCTGTAGGTCTCTTGGCAGCCTTCCTGACTAGTTTTCATCTTGTCTTTTCATCAATTTTGGAGAGATGTCCATTTCTTTGCAACATCACTGTTGTCCCATATTTTCTTCACTTCTTTATGACGGTCTTCACTGTGTTCCATGGTATATTCAATGCTGTGGAAAATTTTTTGTACCCTTCTCCTGACTGATGCCTTTCAACAATGAGATCCCTTTGATGCTTTGTAAGCTTTTTGCGAACCATGGCTTTTGCTGTAGCAGGCAACTGAGTAAATGTCAGGAAAATACTATTAGTACAGCTGCACTTTATTTGGGGTTAATCAGAGTCTCTTTAATTGATGGCAGGTCAGGTGTGTACCCAAGAAGACTGAATGCTGTAATTAAATCAAAAGCTTCAACAAAGTATTAGTTTAAGGGTGTGCACACTTATGCAACCAATGTATTATACTTTTTTTATTTTTTTATATTTTCCCCTAACAGATTTGTTTGTTTTTCAGTTAAATTGTACAGGTTATAGGTTCATAGGTAGGTACTAGACTATTGGCCCCAGGGCCTAAGTAAGCCTAGCCAACAAGGTTCCTTGGCTTACACCACCCAAGAAACTTAATTTCCTGTGCCCCTGGCAAGCAGAGCCACAGAAGTGATCCCCGGGGTGTATTTCCTATTTCCCATCCACTCATCAAGATTTTTCTTGAAGAGTGCTAATGAGGAACTTTGCTTGACATAGATGGTTAGCTTGTTCCAGAGTATAGGAAGTCTCTGGGACAGGAATATATGTCTCCATCATGTCCTGGTTATTGTGGTGACAAGGTTTAGGTCCCTAGAGCATGTAGCTCAGAGGGATTGGGATTTCTTTAGGTAGCATGTCCAACAGCTCTAGGTTTAACATAGCTTTATATGTTAGGCAGAGATCTCTTCAGAGTAGAAGATATGCTACAGAGTAAAGCTGGAGTTTTTTGAGATGGTCAGTGAAGGGCATCTGTTTGAGGCCAGTAACCCTCTTTGTGATGTACTTCTGTGGCCTTTCCAGCTGCTGCAGATGTCTTGTGAGGTACATTCCAAAAAGGGCGTTGTACTCTATAATGGGTCTAATGAGTGCCGAGCAGAGGGGAACAATGACCTCTTTTTTTCTGGATGAGAAGCTTTTTGTGATGAGGTGTGCCACATACAAGGATTTCCTGACTACTATGGCAATGTGATTATAAAAGGAGAGACTACAGTCCACCTGGGTCCCAAGGTCTCTTATCACACATTCAGCATTAAGTAGACTGCCGTTTATGTGGTAGTTCATGGGTACAGACTTTTTACCAAAGGGGATGACAATGCACTTTTTGGCAATGAGCTTGAGGCTATGCCTCTGACACCAAGCATCTGTCTCAGTGAGACCTTTCTGTAGGATGTCCACATCATTTGGGGCCTTGACTATGGCTACTAGTTTGCAGTCATCTGCGAACTTCATTAGCCAGAGGCCTTCTGTGTTAACCTGTACTTCAGAGAAGTAGATACCAAACAGGAGAGGTCCCAGGACTGAACCCTGTGGTACTCCACTTGTCACTGCTTTGAAGTCAGATTTGGAGTCTGCAACTTTTACAGTGTGGGTTCTGTCAGTGAGCCAGTTGGCAACCCATCTTGTGACATAGGGACTTATACCTAGTTTAGTGAGTTTAGTTATAATTTCAGAATGGGGGATGATGTTGAAAGCCTTGGCAAGGTCA
>NC_056746.1:1479615089-1479639717 GCF_019279795.1 Protopterus annectens
CAGAGCTGCCAGGTGAAATATATCAGAATTAGCCAATTACACAGGTAGCAGACTAGCCCAGCCCAGCACTTTAAACTCTGCAAACAACATTCTTCTCTGTTTTTTCCAAAGAACTCTGCAACACTGCAGTATACAAAGAGGGAAAGTTTAAAAACTTTAAAGTCAGACAAAATGTTAGGGGCTGCTCTTGCTATCATAAACCAACATGTGCAAGGTGCTGAGGGTGGAGATGTTGTGAATGCTGCTGAGCAACCCACAGTGAGGAGACGGAGAAGAGTGTACAGATCCAGGGTAACCTATCAGGGGCTACATGAGCTGGAGATAGTGGAGCGCTATAGGGTGGACAGAGATCTCCTGCAGCAAATTGTTGAGCTGTGTCGGCCACACCTCGTACACAGAACAAACAGAGGGGAACCCATCCCAGTGGATACCAAGGTAAGTGTTGGCCTAAGAATACTAGCTACAGGTACCTTCCAGAGACCAACTGGTGATATGATGGGGAATTCACAGGCATCAGCATCCAGGGTACTGCACCAGTTCCTGGATGCCATGTCAGCACATGTTTGTGAGTACGTATATTTCCTAAATTCCTGAGAGGCATTGGCCAGCAATATGCATCTTTTCCACCAAATAGCAGAATACTCTCAGGTAGTGGGTACAATAGACTGCATGCACATACACATCAAAGCACCACTCGGTGAGTGGGGTAGGGTCTACATCAACCACAAGGGTTTCCCCTCCATCAACTGCCAGGTCATGTGTGATGCCCAGGGCATAATAATGAGTGTGTGTGCTGGCTGCCCTGGAAGCTATTACGATTCCCACATCTGGCATCTGATGCAGCTGTACCAGAGATTTTCCAATGGGGACATCCCTGATGGTCACCTAGTGGGGGATGCTGGAAACGCACTGGAGACTTGGCTGATGACACCCATCAGAAATGCACACATCCCTGAACAAGAACTCCATAATGAAGCATACTCACAAACAAGAAACATTACTGAGCGTGTGTTTGGGATGCTCAAGTCACAGTTCCAGTGCCTGGACACATCTGGTGGAGCCTTGCAATACTCACCAACTACATGTACCCAAATTGTCATGGTATGTGCCATGCTATACAGTATGATCCTGCAAAAACAGCTACAGCAGGAACAGCACGGGGCAGGGCCAAACAACCCCCCACCATTGCTAAGGCCTGCATAGGCACAGCATGACTCGGAGGAGGAACAACCTGAGCCTGCCCCAGTAGGCAGAAGGAAGTGTGCCCAGTATGCCTTGGCCTTGGCAAAGAGGCAACGCATAGCACATACACTGACTCAGTAGGAACCCTGGAAATGACACCTCTCTCTGACTCGCACATACAGTAAAAGGGATGCCTAACTTGACACTACCTGTTTTCAAACATGTATAGGGAGCGTACTATGTGCATCCGACATAGGCAGCCCTGCAGCACCACCTGAGGAATAAGTGCCCAATTTTAAGCAATATAAAGCACTGCTAAGCACATTTTACCAGTACTGAGCATATTTAAATTCAATTGCGCATAGCTGCACACTGCGCTAACCAGCTCAACGTCAGGCAACGTTGAGCAATGTTGGGCAAAGTCGGGCAAAGTCTGGCAAAGTCGGGCAACATTGAGCAAAGTTGGGTAAACATGCTCACACCTGCTTTACTGTTCCTTAAGCAGTCTGGTCTGCCCAGCAGAAAAATAAAAAGCAGTGACAGGGCTCAAACTCAGGATACTGTGCACTATAGTCACAGTACTGAACCACTAAGCCATGACAGCATTCCACTGGCACAGACACAACTTAACTCACTCACACATACCAGTTGGGGGGTCACATACCTAACAGTCACAGCCAGCAGGACAAATGTAGACAAATACAAACACAAACAAATGCTGTATCATGCTCTCTGAAGAGGCATATGAGTAACCTCCCAGCAGGCCTATGCAGACAGATAACAGCAGGCCAGGCAGTGTGATGTGGGTTGGGTAGGTTATGAAGTCACATACTAATATGCATGTAATTGGAAGCTAAGATGTGTAGTGCAGTGGTATGCCTCAAGCCAGTATGATACGCAACAGTACCGACTGAAATGGAGTACCTGACATAGCAGTGCAGGCTTAGCAAATGTGTATAAGTGTCAGGTGAACCCTTCATCCTATGTACACCCACAGTAACAATCAGGTGTGCCCCCCGGGTAGAAATGTACAAATAATAGCTGTCCCCACTGTATGTAGAATGACTCATAGAAGCCATGCAGGCACACTGTGCTTCCTGTCGATGTACAACACAAAGGTGAGCCCTGAAGTAAAAAACAACTTGATTTTCACACACATATAGTATATATGCTCATACTGGGCATGCTCACACACTTAAACCAATTTAGCAAATTTCAGTCAGCAACATACTGAAAGGTCATACTGGGCATGCTCACACACTTAGGCCATATCTGAGTACAGCAGTGGGCCACACATATCTGGCAGTTACAGTTATTACTCCAGACACTTGTCACTATTCACTAATCCTGTCTTCTGCACTTACTGATATGAAAACAGACCCATATAATATATTACACACCTGTCATAATCAAACTATGTACTCCAAGTACTTAAGTTGTTCAGAGAAAGTGAACAACCAAAGAAGATCAATAATTCTCTGATCAGTATCATCAAGAAACAATGAGCACTCCTAACATTAACCAAGCCATGGTCAAAGAGTCCATAGAGAACCATGAAGCTTTCTTTCGCTAAGTCATAAATATCAATGTAAACTCATATATGTTCTGAGTCAGTGCAAACTGTAAATGAATACATGTACATAACTGACATTACCAACATCTTGTCAGACAGGTTCATACATATTTACCCCCTTCTCACTGATGTACATGTGCTATCTGAAGTAACCCCAAGCTCACTGTACTACATGGTCTAGGGATATCATCATCACAACAATAAATAAAATATGTTGGAGGGATACATTAATAACTTGCAAACTTCCCTTTCTTTGGAACAGGCTCCCTCCCAACCTACATTAAGCTGAGTCCCTCACTGACACTCTTCCAGAGGAGCCTTGATGAGTGTATGTGAAACTGAACTGTCACACTATGGATCACTTCATCAGCTGTACTACACAGAGGCCTAGGGAACTAACTCCATGGGTGGTGATAGCTGCACACTCTGGCCATACTAATATATGCATTCAGGCAGATAGCCTATTATCTACCTATGTACCTATATATATATATATATATATATATATATATATATATATATATATATATATATATATATATGTAGGGAAAACACAGTATATTAAGCCAAAGATGGATGGGCAGAGATGTGTGTAAGAGGGTGACCATGACAGGGAGCCATCCGGGACTGTCCCACCCAGCACACATCCCAGTGGCACAAAAGACATGAGGTGCACATCTCACCCAGTGTACATAACAGCCACCAGTATCTGTAAGCTTTACAGTGTATGTGGTCCATGTGTTTGCTGTACAACATGACGGTACAATGAGGTACACATCTACTATCTGTAGACATGTACCTGTCACATAGTCTACTACATACCTATGAACCTATCTTCAATAAGGCATATGTTAGCCTAGGCAAGTTGTGCAGCTTTCGACACCCCATTGGGTAGTGCCCTCGTTCTAATAGTTAGTACCCTAAGCCCCTTTCTAGTGGGGCTGCTGATGTGATGGCTGGTGTGAATTGTCTGTTTCCCATCCACTCATCAAGGTTCCTATTGAAGAGTGTCAGTGAGGGGCTCTGTCTGATATACATTGGGACTCTGTTCCATAGTAAGGCAAGTGTGTGGGATGGTACTCTAGCCCACCAGCATGTTGTATTTATTGTTGTGATGAGGCTCATATCCCTGGTGTGTGTAGGGCGACTCAATTTTGTCATCTGTAGATGAAGCATGCTCAGCAGTTATGTGTTGGACATGGCTCTGTATGTTAGGCAGAGCGTGCCTCTGAGTAGGCGGTACGCAACGAAGAATATATTTAGTTTTACCAGTTGTGTTGAATAACACAACTGTCTGAGGCCAGTAATCCTCTTGGTGCGGTACCACTGTGGTCTCTACAGCTGCTGGAAATGCATAGCCGAGTACATCCAAAATGGTGCATTGTACTCAATGATGGGTCTGATGACTTAAGAGTAGAGGGCCACCACTACTTCTTCGGATCCTGATGCAAACCCTTTGTTGAGTAGGTGGGCCACATAGGTTTTCCCAATCACTTTGGCAACATGGTTGTCAAAGGAAAGATGAATATCTACTTGTGTCCCTAGATTCCTTATTACCTTGTCAGTTTTAAGGGGGTAACACCTATGTTGTAGTTTGTGTGTACTTTGGTTTCACCAAAGAGGATCACTATGCATTCCTCCACACTGAGCTTGAGGCCATGATTCTGACACCACACATCTGTCTCATAGAGTCCATTCTGGAGAATATTTGTGTCATCGGGGAATCTATTATGGCAAACACTTTACAGTTCCCAGCAAACTTAGTCAACCACTACCCTCCTGTGTTGGCATGTACATGTGAGAAGTCTATACCAAACAGGAGGGACCCCAGGACTGAACCATAGGGGCCATCAGTTGCTACCAGTGTAGAGTCTGACATGTAGCCAGCAACTCTTAATTTGTGGAATCTATCTGTGAGCCAGTTTGCAATCCATCTTGTGATGTATGGATTCATGCCCAGGTTGGTGAGTTCATCTATGATACCTGACTGGGGAATGGTGTCAAAGGCTGTAGTGAGGTATAGGTAGGCTGTGTTGAGCTCATTTCAATCATCTGTAGCCTGGGTAATGGCCTCAAAGAAATCCACCCAGTTCAGAAGGCGTGATCTGCATATGATGAAGCCAAACTGGGTGTGCTCAACTGTGTGAAAGTTCACAATCTCTTTATTGTTGACTTCCATTATGATTGGCTCCATTGCCTTAAAGAGCAGACTTGTCAGGCTCATAGAGCATGAATGCCAAGGGCTTTTTGTGGCCCCACCCCTGTGAAGTGTGAAGAATGTTATTGTGCAACATTCTATGGGTACATATCCTGTACAGAGCATGTAGAAAGAGGTGTAGGTATCCTTGATGAATACGGATACATCCCCACCCTATGTGCTATGATCCAGGTCCTGATGCTGGAAAGTATGGAATGAGTAGTATCCTGGTAGTGCCGTTGTACTCTCTGGAGCCTTGAACTATGTTTCTGTTACTGCACAGATATCAATATACTCCATACTGAGATGTGCCTTGAGTGTGTGCATCTGGAGGCTGAGACTTCTGGCAATGAGTAGAATTTAGCTAACTTTGTGGTTATTTGTGTTGGTTATGCGGTTTGGTTTGTCCTGAGTGACCGGTGTTCCACAACTGAAGTCAATGCCTCATTGGTCCCATCTGTCCATAAGCTAATTACCCTACATATCCACATTCTGGACCCACCCCCCATTAAGGAAACCATGTTGAAAAATGTCTCCAAAGCCAACTTTATGCTACTTAAGACAGAAGTGCTAAACTTCAGGACACCCATGCAGATGGACAATACTGTTATGACTACTGAATCCTTCACAATTGCACTTTATAAGCACTTACATGAGTGTATGCATCATGCTATCCCAAACATAACCAAGGTTCTATCCTCCAAGAAAAGGAAGTCAATCTGGTGGTCCCCTGCCATAAACAAACTGCACAACAGAAGGAATAAACTGTTGCAAAAGAGGGTAAAATCCCATGAGTGGAGGAGCTCCCTGGTCAGCCTCAGGAAGAAGCTGCAATCCCTGATAAAATCCTCCAAAGCTAGTTACGAAAACAAAGTCAACACTGATTCTAAAGACAACCACAAAACATTCTATAGCTATGTCAAGAATCTCAATGGCAACACTCAGATCTACTCTGAGTTAGAGCACAGTGGCACTAAATATACAGACCCAACTGATATTGCCAACAGCCTGGCAGATAGGATCAGTGCTAACTTTACCACCCTCTCACCCATGAAAGAGCACATCTCTATACTGGAAGAATGCAAAGTTGCTGTCATCATGGCTGCACAGGTAAAAACCACTCTCCAAAGCCAGGAACACAGCATCCATGGGACCAGATTACATCCCAGGCTGCTTTCTACACAAACTGCAGAATGAACTGGCACCACACCTACATACCATGTTCAATCATAGCCTCACCTCAGGCTTTGTGCCTGCTGAATGGTGCACAGTGACTGTTATCCCACTACACAAGGGGTGAGCCACCACGGACCCCGGGAACTAGTGCCCCATTAGCCTGATGAGCCTGATCTGCAAGGCCATGGAATGTATCATCATGGAACTTATAAACAAAGACATTGGTAATCTCCAAACTCTGGACCACAACCATTTTGGGTTTGTAAAAGGCAGATTATGTCTCCTAAACCTGATAGACTTCTTTGAAGCAGTCACCAAAGCCATAGACAAGAGTAAGGTGGTTCACACAGCATATCTAGGTCTTGCCATGGCTTTTGACACTATCCCCCACTCTGGAATTATGGATAAACCCACTAAACTAGGTAAAAATCCCTATGTCACAAGATGGGTTGCCAACTGGCTCACTGACACAACCCACACTGTGAAAGTAGCAGACTCCAAGTCCGAAGTCGGACCAGTGACAAGTGGAGTACCACAGGGTTCAGTCCTGGGTCCTGTCCTGTTTGGTATCTACTATCCCTGAAGTACAGGTTAACATGGAAGGTGTCTGGCTAATGAAGTTCCCAGACGACTGCAAACAAGGAGCCATAATCGAGACTACTAACGATGTGGACATCCTACAAAAGGGCCTCACTGAGACAGATGCCTGGTGTCAAAGCCATGGTCTCAAGCTCAATGCCAAAAAGTGCATTGTCATGCCCTTTGGTAAAAACACTGTACCCATGAACTACAACATAGGTGGTAGTATACTTAACACTGAAAGTGTGATAAGATACCTTGGGACACAGGTGGACAGTAGACTCTCCTTTGATAATCACATCGCCACAGTAGTCAGGAAATCCTTCTACATGGCACACCTCATCACAAAAGGTGTCTCATGCAGAATAAAAGAGGTCATTGTTCCCCTCTACTCATCACTCATTAGATCCATTGCCCCTTCTGCTATGTACCTCACAAGACATCTACAACAACTGGAAAGCCTGCAGTAATTCCTCAGAAAGAGGATTAGTGGCCTCAAATACATGCCATACACAGACCGTCTCAAAACACTACAGCTTTACTCTGTTGCATATCGCCTACTCAGAGGTGATCTCTGCCTAACATACAAAGCTATGTCAAACACAGAGCTGTTGAACATGTTCCACTTAAAGAAATCCCAATCCCTCCAAGCATTGGCCCCAAAACCCATACTGAAATACAAAAGGAGGAGGTGTATCCATTTTCATAAAGGATACCCACACCTCGAGGTTAGTGACACAGCACGAGGCCTTGGAGACCATGCAAGTTCAACTAACATTGGGCAAAGCTGCTTATCAGATCATAGCCTGCTACAGATCACATACCTTGTCTCAGGAACCTCACTCAGTATTCCTGAGAACACTGCGAAATCTAAAGTTCCTACCAAACACCATGATATGAGGAGATTTCATCTACCCAAACACTGACTGGGAGAATTACTCGAGTACAAAGTCTTTGTCCAATGCTTCCTAGAGTTTATAAACTCAAACGGCCTGGAACAGCTGGCCACCATGCCCACTAGAGGTGACAACATACTAGACCTGATCATCACCAGCATGGGGGATCAGTGTTCCACACCAGAGGTAAACCCCTCACTGGTAATATCAGATCATGAAGTAATCACACTGGACATCCACATCCCGACCCCCCCCCCCACACCCAATCAACAAAACCACTGTGAAAAACTTTTCAAAAGCAAACTTCACACTTCTCAAGACTGAAGTGAAAAGTTTCAAAGCACCCTTGCTACAGGATAATGCTATTCAATCTGCAGAATACTTTACAAGTGCATACAATGAGCATCTACAGGGATGCATGGATTGAGCCATCCCAATAAAAACCAAGACTCACTCCTCCAAAAAGAAGAAACCAATCTGGTGGTCCTTGCCCATAAATAAGCTATACAACAGAAGGAGGAAACTAACACATGACAGAGCAAAATTCCAAAAAGGAATGACATCACTGATCATTATTAGCAAGAAGCTACGATCGCTCATAAAATAATCCAAGTCCAGTTTCTAAAGAAAAATTGCCAAGGAATCAAAAGATAACCACAAAGCCTTCTTTAGCTATATCAAACATTTAGGTGGCAACTGTTAGATATGCTTTCAGCTACTGCAAAATAGCAAAAAATACACTGAACCAACTGACATTGCCAACATCTTGGTGGAAAAGTTCAGTGCAAACTTCACCCCCCCCCTCACCCCCAAAAGGGCCCATGTCCATCCCAGAAGAATGCAGAGCCCCAGACTTCATGGACATGCAGGTAAAAACAGCCCTCTCCAAAGCTAAGAACACAGCATCAATGGGACTGGATGGTGTCCCAGGCTGCATCTTACACGAGCTCCAAAAGGAACTAAACCCTCACCTACATTCACTGTTCAGACTCAACCTTACCACAGGCTATGTACCCAAAGAATGGCATACAGCAACAGTCATCCCACTCCATAAAGGTGGTACCACAACAGAACCTGGGAACTATCGCCCTATAAGCCTGACCAGCCTGGTCTGCAAAGCTATGGAGCGAATTATCATGGAACTCATAAACAGAGACATTGGGAACCTCCAGATACCAGACCCTACCCAATTTGACTTTGTTAAAGGCAGATCCTGCCTCCTAAACCTAGCTGACTTCTTTGAAACAGTTACCAAGGCAATAGATGAAGGGAAGGTAGTCCACACAGCCTACCTGGACCTCACTTAGGCCTTTGACACCATTCCCCACTCTGGCATCATAGACAAGCTTACCAGCTTGAACATTAACCCCTATGTCACGAGATGGGTGGCCAACTGGCTCACGGATAGAACACACATGGTCAGAGTTGCAGGTGCCATGTCAGACTCTAAACCACTCACAATTGGCATCCCACAGGTCTTGGTCCTGGGACCCCTCCTGTTCAGTATATACTTCTCTGAGGTACAGACAAGTGTAGGAGGACTATGGCTGACGAAGTTCCCAGATGACTGTAAACTGGGGGCCATAATCGACTCTCTGGCTGACACAGACATCTTCCAGAAGGGTCTTACAGAGACAGATACCTGGTGTCAAAACCATGGCCTCAAGCTGAATGGCAAAAAATGCATAGTCATCCCCTTTGGAAAAAACAAAGTGCCCACAAATTACCACATAGGTGGTAATCCACTAGGTACGGAAAATGTAATTAGGGACCTGGGGACCCAGGTAGATAGTAACCTCTCTTTTGATAATAACATTGGCAAAGTTGTTAGTTATTACGTCTATGTAGCCCACCTAATCACAAAAGGGTTCACCTCTAGATCAAGAGAGGTCATAGTGCCCCTCTACTCATCACTCATTAGGCCCATAATAGAGTACAATGCCCCATTTGGTATGTACCTTAATTGGCACATGCAACAGCTGGTAAGACCACAGAAGCACTTCACCAAGAGGATCATGGGCCTCAAAGAGATGCCCTATGCAGCTCGACTAGAGAAACTCCAGCTCTACTCAGTTGCTTACTGCCTGCTCAGAGGTGATCTATGCCTGATGTATAAGGCCATGTCCAACCTGGAATTAATGGACATGCTCCACCTCAAGAAAAACAAATCTCTTAGAGCCATACGCTCCAGTGAATTAAATCTCAGCAAAGCAATAAACAGGACGTGCTGAAGGGAAAGATTACTATCCCAGAGACTTCCCTCACTCTGGAATAGAATCCCAGTTGATGTTAGGCAGAGCCCCTTGCAGACTATCTTCAAGAGGAATCTTGATGAGTGGATGGGAAATTGTCTAGCAGGGCCACTGAAGTGATCCCAGGGTTAAATTTACAGAGGCCCAGGAAACTAATTTAAAAGGGAGGCAAAAGCCAACAAATTCTGGCTAGGCTTATAAATGCCCTTGGGCAGATAGCCTAGTACCTACCTATGAACCTACATGCTCTAGGGACCTAAACCTTGTTACCACAATAAACAGAATATGCCGGAGGGATAGATTCCTGTCCCACAGACTTCACATACTCCAGAATAAACTACCTATCTATATCAAACAAAGCTCCTCATTAGGACTCTTCAAGGAAAATTTTGATTATTGGATGGGAAATAGGAAATTCACCCTGGGGATCACTTCTGTGTCTCTGCACGACAGTGGCACAGGAAAATAAATTTATTGGGTGGTAAAAGCCAGGGTACATTTTTGGCTGGCCTTGTATAGGCCCCAGGGCTGATAGACTAGTACTTACCTATGAACCATTAAGCCTTGCCTAAAAAAGGTAATATGGGGACAGCACAAGCCTTGGCCAGTATTCAGAAGCATATGGGTGACAGGTGCAAACCATCTGTAGTGAAGCAACAAGGCTTGTCTATCATGTCATCACAGGCAGACAGAGACTGGATCCCCTTTGAATGACACCAGAAGCTCTGCCAATTGTTGAAGTTTATCATCTTTCTGTTATACTGCAGTATCATGTAGGTGAAGGTAAGATGCTACTCAAAGTTTGACTCTGTATGTGCCAGCATGTGGTGCATCAACCCATATATGATATGGTCATGGCCTATGCATACAATACAGTCACAATACACCTAGTATGATAAGCCTGCCGAGGTTAGCAAATGTGAAAAAAACCTTTGTGCAAACTATCAGCAAGTAATGTCTGTATTGCACCCTGTAACTCCAAATTGCTTGATGAAGTGTAAAGACGTATTTAGTTTGGATTAAGAACACTGCACTTGCCAAGTGTGTGTGTGTGTGTGTGTGTGTGTGTGTGTGTGTGTGTGTGTGTGTGTGTCTGTGTGTGTGTGTCCGTCCGTCCATCCCTAGGGAGGAGCAACCTTTTTGGAGACTACTCAAACACCTTAGAAGTGGTATACTCATCTTTGTCAAGTCCAATGATGTCACTATCCTACAAATATACCTGTGGAAAGATGAAATCCTAGTAATGTGTATATCGCATTATGTAGATGCGTACTGCTGTAGTATCATGATGTAGTTTGGTAGGGGTTTGAATACTGCACTTGCCAATTGTGTGTGTGTGTGTCTCCCTGAGAAAGAGCAACCTTTTTGGAGACTACTCAAACACCTTAGAAGTGATATACTCATCTTTGTCAAGTCCGATGATGTCACCTTCCTACAAATATACCTGTGGAAAAATGAAATCCCAGTAATATGTATAGTGTGTCATGTAACTTTGTACTTCTGTAGTATCATAATGTGGTTAGGTAGGGGTTTGAATCCTGCACTTGCGAAGTGTGTGTGTGTGTATACCCCCGCTGGGGAGGAGCAACCTTTTTGGAGACTACTCAAACAACTTAAAAGTGGTATACTCATCTTTGTCAAGTCCGATGATGTCACCATCCTACAAATATACCTGTGGAAAAATGAAAACCAAGTAATGTTTATAGCGTGTCATGTAAATGCATACTGCTGTAGTACCATAATGTAGTTTGGTAGGGGTTTGAATCCTGTACTTGCCAAGTGTTTGTGTGCCTCCCTGGGAAAGAGCAACCATATTGGAGACTACTCAAACACCTTAAAAGTGGTTTACTCAGCTTTGTCAATTCCGATGATGTCGCCATCCTACAAATATACCTGTGGAAACACAGAATCCCAGTAATGCATATAGCGTGTCATGTAAATGTGTACTGCTGTAATATCATAATGTAGTTAGGTAGGGGTTTGAATCCTGCACTTGTCAAGTGTGTGTCTCTCTCTCTTGGGAGGAGCAACCCTTTTGGAGACTACTCAAACATCTTAAAAGTGGTATAGACATCTTTGTCAAGTCCGATGTCTTAAAAGTGGTATACTCATCTTTGTCAAGTCCGATGATGTCACCATCCTACAAATATACCTGTGGAAAGGTGCAATCCTTGCAATGTGCATAGCATGTCGTATAAATGCATACTGCTGTAGTATCATAATGCAGTTAGGAAAGAGTTTGAATCTTGCACTTGTTGTCTATGCTCTAGGTGTGTGACACCGTTGGCCAATTTGGAGTGGATTTTGATTTTTATAGAGTATGACATATCACAATGACAACTATGTGCATTACCCATGTAAAGTAGCGTTGGGGCAAATCCATATACATACATGTGACCTCAAGTATTTCATAGGTGGGTACTCTGCTTTCTCCATGAACATGTGTTATCTTTACCAGAGCGTGCTGGTGCTTTCCAGACCTTAGGTCACTTCTGTATGCTTGTGACAAGCTTAGCAACTGCAGTGATCCCTGGGCTATGACTTCCGTTTCACATCCACCCATCACGGTTTCTATTGTAGAGTGTGAGTGAGGGTTTATGCTTGAGGTATATTTGAAACCTGTTTCAAAGCAAGCAAAGTTTGGCAAAGATGACAAATCATTATAGGTGTGCAACAACCTGTGTGGATCTGCATGCAAACCCTGTATTGCCTATGTGCTGCACAGAGGGATTTCCAAAACCCTTTGGTAATGTGGTTATCAAAGAAGCGATGACTTAACACTTGGCTCTATGTATACATTAGTACCTGTTCCACATTTTGGGGGCTACTACCTATGTGGTACTCTGTGGATACTTTGTTTTCTAAAAGTGGATAACTATGCTTTCTTAGGCTTATAGCTTTACAGCATGAATTTGACACCAGGTATCTATCTGTATGATACCCTTTTGGAGGATGTGTGTATCATCTGGAGAATAAAGTATAGCCCACAGTATGCACTTTCATCAAATGTGGGCAGACATATCCCTACTGTGTTTCCTTGTACCTAAGAAAGCTATATGCCAAACAGGAGTGGTCCCAGGACTGAGTGCAGGAGAATACCACTTGTTACTGGCATAGAATAGTACATGGAGGCTGCAAATGTTACTGCGTGTTCTACATCTGTGCGTCAGTTGTCAAGCCATCATCTAACAATTGTTTATGGTCAGTCTGTTGAGGTTATGTCTAATACCAGTATGTGGGATGGGTATGATTTGCTGGTGAGCTATAGCTTGGCTATGTTGACCTCCCCTCCCTCACCTATAGCCTTGTTGACTGGCTTGAAGTCTACTAGGTGTAGGAGCCATGATATGGCCTTTAGAGAACCTAAGTGGGTATGGTGCAGTGTTTGCAGGTTCATAATGTCTCTGTTAATAAGTTTGATAATGCTGTGCTCCATAGCCTTCCAGATAACGCTAGTCTGGCTTATAGGGTGAGAGCTTCCAGGACCTGTTGTAGCTCTACCCTTAATCAATTTATGTTAACATTTGCACTGGGTGTGATGAGGGTAGACAGGTTTAAGAATAAGTATATTAGAGGGTCAGGCCAGATTTGAAGGTTAGTAGACCATGGCAGATAGGCAGGATTAAGTTGGTTTGTACATGTGCTGAGGAGGGATGCAAAGTATATTGTGAAATAGATGCTAAGGATGAAGCTGCCAGGTAACAGGAAGAGAGGAATGCCTAAAATTAGGTTTATGGCTGCGGTGAGAGAGGACATGCAGGTGGATGGTGTGACAGCACAAGATGCAGAGGGCAGGAAGACATGGAAACAGATGATGTACTGTGGCGTCCCCTAATGGGATCATCCAAAAGGAGAAGAAGACATTGTAGTTCAACCCTTGTGGACTGTGAACACCACTACCATACGTCATTCCACATGTATGTAACCTGTATAGAGGCTCCATCTGGAGAGAGCATTTAGGTGAGTGGTGACTTCATATGTCAGCTTGTGTATGACACAGCCAGGGACACTGCCCAGTACCATTGCCACTGTGGTGTGGACCTTGTTAAAGAGATGTTTTAACTAGAGTGTCTGTGAATCATCAGGTATTACGTTCTGCAGGACTGGAAATGTGGGCCTTGCATAGCGACAGGGTGGTGAAATCCACATTCAAACTGTCTGACAAGGAATTGGTAATGTCAGTCAGATAAGTGTACTTTGTGACCATTTACATTAACTGTGACCCAATCTGAGATTTCCCCTGTAGATTATGAACAACAGTAAAGAAAGCTTTAGTGTTGTCTTTGGAATCCTTGCCATTTTGTATTTTGAAGCTTGCCTTGTATGTTTATTGAGGGATTGAATTTTCCCAATGATAATGACCAGATAGGTTTTCTCTTCTTGGTATGTAACTCTTTTTTGGTTTAACATCACACCTTCTATTATATATTTAGTTTATGGCAGGGTCCATGAGACTAATGCACTTTTACTGTATAAGTGAGAATTTCTTGTGTTTGCGATAGCACAGTCTATGCAACCCTGTAGGTGAACAGTGTGCATTAATACAGGATTATGCAGCTGGGACAATGTTAACCTTAGTAATTCAAACCAATGACAGATAGTAACAACAGCATCACCCACAGCACAGCGCCAACCGGTGTCATACACACACATGCGTAATCAAGTTCCAAAATGTGTGTAGTACAATGCATACTGGCCACAAATAGAAACTATGGAGTGTTATCACTGGCCAATACAAGGCATGTCACCCTGCCCATGTGTCCAATATGCACGTACATGCAGACAGTGCACCTCCATCATGTTCACAAATGTACACCTGCAAACCTGTGCTGCACACACCCCACACTTACTGTCCACTGTATAACACATGCTGACACAACTACACACATCAGCCAAGTGGCACATGGGCAAACAAAACACAACTGGAATAAACACTGGTGGAAACAATACAACATTGCTAATTACAGCTTTAATGCATCATGCCTGCTCAGCTACACCTTCAAGGATATCATTACACTTTACTGCTGACAACATACTACACATTCAACCATTGCTATACTTTATCAAAGTCACCCTGTGCATCAGCACCATGTCACCCTGTTCCTGCATCAATGTTACAGATGACAGGACGTGGCACAGGTTTCATCATATGCACAGGGTGTGTTGTTGGTTTGCCAGAGGCCTACACTGAGCCATACAATCGACATGTGTGTGTGAGTGTGTGAGGGCCATGACTACTGTTATGGGCCAATATTGATGTAATGTGTGTGAGTATGTGTTTGCCCTAGGTTTCTTGTTTATGTGTGTGTGTCTGCATGCACACACTTCCACCATGTGGCTGCCATATATGTGGATTTGTGGTACAGCTACAGACTGTACCTGGCAGGCTTTACAGATCACCATCTCTGGTGATGGATATGGAACCTGTGCCTGGCAGGGGTGCTACAGACAGTATCAGGTACTAATCCAGAATGGGTACTATCCTCAGAGGTTGACATATGTCCACTGGATCCAGGTCCCTGCTGGGCTGGCCAGAGCCACATGCATGTGGTCTTCTAGGACAGTCTATGGACAGCCCCTCCAACATTGCTGGGGCTGGTACTGGCACTATGGCAGTGGCTGTGACTTGCTGGAAATCCACGGTGACCTCCAGCTGCTGATGTTGCTGGCATACATCCACGTCGACATCTCAACCATCCCGCACTGTCCTGACACATGGACATGACATTGTAGAGGACATCCAATGTCTCACCCCAACGTCTATCAATGACCTCAGTGTAATTATGTATGGCACCTGCTAGGTCATGGATACTGTAATTTACAGAGGTGTTATGAACCCTCTGTGCCCTTAGTCCCTGTCTGGTGTACCGCTCCATTCATGCCTGTGCCTCCATGACAGCCTGGAACATGCATGTGGTTGAAAGAGTTGTGGCACGTCTGCCAGGGGCATGATGATCAGCAGTGCTATGATGAGAACCCCTGGGGATCTGCCTATGTGGTACCATTCCAGATATCTGGCTATGGCTGCTGTGCCCTGATACATGTGCCATAGATACCTCACTCTTCTGGCCAGTGCCAACCATACACTGTCCTTCAGCTAAGGGCAATGGTGATGGCAGATGTACAGGCAGTATGACTGTGTGCATGGAAGGGGTGGAGACTTGTGTACTGTCAATTGGTGGCACAACAACAGACCATGACAAATGTGCCTGTGCCTTAACACACCTATCCTCATGATCACTGTCTGTCTCAGTGACTTCAGGTTCCCTGCTGTACTGAACCAGCCCCACCTCAGCACCTGTGAGAGGAAAACAGGAAACACACTTTAAGACCTGAACATGATGTCAGACAACATGCACATATGCACACATGCACACATACACACGTGCACATGCACACATGCACACACACATGTGCACACATGCGCACATGCACATGCACACATACACATGCACACATGCATACACATGCACACATGCACACACACATACACATGCACATGCACACATGCACGGGCACATATCCACGCATGCACACACACAAATACACTCCTCCCTAAAGCAGACACACACACACATACACACACACACAAAACACCAGCAATCTCAGAACATACAGAATAGCAGGAGATGGTGGGGTACAGTATCACAGGCAAAACAGTCATATCACACATGTCAGCATGCAGGACATGTGTTGCTCAACAGCATGTAATGCAAGTGTAGACAGTCCCTGTTACTAGCAGTATACATGGTTTTGATGCATGTGTTTTGTTATTAGTTGATTGGCCTCCCCCTGGAATGCAATGCATACATGGACACAACATTGCTGTGCAATTATTCAAAACTCTGTAATGTACTGTGCACCATAACTCATAGGTCTACATACCATGGCTGGATGTATATCTGTGTGTCAGATAGGTATCCAATGCTGATTATAGCCTCTGTGTCTTTATCAAATAATTGTGGACACAGTTTTAGCACATGCATGATGAGTATTCACACAACATCATCAGTGGTGCATGTATAATTGATGGAATACCATTCGCCCACATACCCAATGTACAGTAGTTATGGTGAGTGTAGATCATATTATGGACATGCCAGTGTCATCCATGACATGGCATGCTAAAACACAACTGCATATTTAAACATCACACATACCCAATGTGTGTCATATGACCTAGCCACTCAATAGCATTACAAGACATATATGTGTCAGTTGTGCAAATGGTGATTGGTATGCATATTGTTTAGAGGTGCACATGTTTGCACACACACAACATTGAGGCGTATAGCAATGAAAGCTATGTGTAGTACTGTGGTTACAATAACTGGATGGTGTATAGTACCATAGGCCATAATCATGAAGCATCATGTGATCACTCAAGGCTACAAATGTTTCCCAAACCAGCACTAATCATGCTGTACCAGAATTGTACTACCTTGGCTACAGTGATCATTTCACAACCAGTTGTTACATGGGTTTGTAAGGAGGTCAATAAGGAACATTCCCTGACATGAATGTGTAGTGTGTTGCAGAGTGTTTAAATGCCCCATGATAGGCTTCTACCCCTTAGGTATATTATGTGTAATGTGTGGATGAGAGTTTGGATACTGGAGTGTGTCATTACAGAGGGTTTGGGAATCCTTTATGTGTAGCATGTTAAAATGCTCTGTGTATGACATAGTTGTGTATGTTATGTGCATATTGAGTATCAACTTTGCCTATCCAATGGTCACTACAGTGTAGCCACATTTGTTTGAGATGATCTGGGTATTGCATGTGTTTGAGGCAGCTAATCACATTAGAGAGATGTGCGTGGTCTTACACCAAACATGCACAGCATGCATTATGGGTAGGTGTGTTACATGTGTACATGGCCTACACCTTAACTATGACATGCACTTTTTATTTTCAATAATAAATGCAGAACACACTCATCAGCATCTGTCGACTGCCTTGATGTCAACCCAGAGGGACCTACATAGAGATGAGACAGTTTGTCAGTGGCCACAACTGTGGCATTGCTACTGTGTGTTTGCAATCTTACAGTAGAACAACAGTTTACATTCACAGGGCTACAGATTATGTTCTAAATTATCAGTATTGCACAACAACAGGCTCCACATCTTCTAACTACGCACTCCACATCTCACATATGCATGATCTACCAATACAGATAACAGTAGTCTACAGATATGCCATATCACCTGCATGCTCCATGTGTGCTTGCTGGGTGGCTCAAACCTCCATCATGGTGTATGTCTGCTGTTGCTGTTGGGCAGGTGCCACGAGGCTCAGGAGCAGCTCCTCCACTCTGGTGAAGGGGGGATGGATATTAACACCACCTCCTGTTGCAAGCTGTTGTCTCTGCACATCAGAAGCACGCTGATGGACATGTCTGAGTAGATCACTGCAGCGGTGGCGTACCTGCTCATATGTCCGGTTATGCATGCCTACCTCATTTACCCTCCGGAAAACATCTTGCCACATTGCAGTACACTCCTGCTGGTTCTGGCTGGTTCGTGAGAACATTAGACTGTAGTGCTGAATCATACAGCTAGTAATGATCTTATCTTCAGCACTACTATAGCTGGGATTTCTGTGATGTGCCATGATCCCTGGAAGACATAAAGAAAAAATATGTCTGAGCAAGTCATATGGCACATTTAACATTATACAGTACAGATATCACTGAACTGCCATATATAGCAACCTATTAGCTAACTGAGAGTGAAACACTTTAACTACCACTTATCACTGCACACCCCATAACTGCTTGAAAATACCTAGCTCACTCTATCTAATGAACCATGTTCTGCACAGCAACAAAATAAAATCACTATATAAGACTATACAAAAGTACCTGGCACACTGTATGCAACACAATGCACCACTTAGGCACAACAGATATACATCAAGCTGATGTGTAAATAAATATGTCATCCATCACAATGAGTGTAAGGTCCAGTAAATGTATTACTATTATACCACACAACTTGTTAATGGCAAACCCGTGGCCAAAATATGTGCACAATTGGGAATATAGGTCGCATACTGTTGTAGTCCACTATAAATGTTGCTAGATAAGCTGTTATATGTTTTACCACACATATGACAGAGGACATGTTACAGACATACCCACACACACATCAGACATAATTACAGGACACAAAGGTATGGCAACCCAGATAAACTTTACATGTCAACTATACAGTACTGTGTGTCAGTACTTACAAATCCTTAATCTTGAGGAATGTAATCTGTGATGAACACAGGGATCACACAAAACAGTGGATGCAAGAATTGTGGACATACACCATACATTGCTGTACAGGCCCAGAGCTTAAAGTAGTACTACAGTACACACAACATTTGGATTCAACATCAGTACTAATCAATAATCATAGATGTAGTGCTTTAGCCTCCAATGACACACCCCAGTTAAAACCAAATGACTTAATCACACTGTATGCCATAGCACTTTTTCTGCCTAGCAACAGAATACACAGCTTTTGCTGGGATCAAAGCAAGGACCCATAATACCATGACATAAACAGTTTCCCACTAAGCTATCCCACAAATACATATCTTTGACTTATTCACAAACACATTGACCATCACAGTCAGTCAACAGTGCAGAGAATATATTGCAACAAGTAGATAGGTGTGTACGAGTATATATGACTCTCTCTCTCTCCCTCTATATATATATATGTATATATATATATATATATATATATATATATATATACACACACATCCATTGGTGTACATATACATATATATGTAGGCACATATACATTTCATCTTTCATAGTGGGAATATCAATTTTACAAAGGATGTGAGGTGTACAGTAATGTAATAATATTGCACAATCCTGTGATGAATGCATTGAAAGTGTTCACAGCCCAGGTAGCTTTAGCAGGCCTCACTGGCTTCAACATTGCAAACTGAACAAACCACCCACACTGTTTAACTACCACATGTCATATACCAGCACTGTATGCTGTCTTGTTTGTCACACACTAAAACCTACATACAAATATGTGCATAATAACCTTCACCAACATATAAATCTCCACCCTTCACAAACAGTTGCAATATGTCCCCTGCTCTATGCACATATACAGATGTGAATATATATGACACATATATATTTCTCCATATGTGTGTGGCATACACACACAGGGTCCACACTGTTGTAAGTCCCTGGACCTTACAGCTGAACTGTTGGGCCTTGCTGCAACACAAACAGGTGTCACATGTGAACACCCACCAACATTAGAGGGGGTATATATAGCGAAAAATGCTAGATAAGCATACTAGACTGCTACAGCAGTTGCCAATGTTAAGCTACACTTTAATATGACTATCATGCATGTGTTGCTCTGTCACACTCATGTTTATATAATGACAACACTAATCCCCCCAACAGCCATAGACCACACTACTGTACAGAACACAGATAACATGGATCAGATTTTTGACATGCTGAGCTACACATTTCACAGGTATGTCCTACTGCCCACAGGTACACACTGTGTTGTACATAGCAGTAGTTAAGCAGGACATCTGTGTATAGATAAGTACTGCTGCCACATATGATTGGGTCACATTATGTAGACTACTCTTCAGAAACATCTACTACATGCCAGTAAATACATATGTGTCACATACTTTTCCTTTGTATGATTTGGTATTATTTCTTTTTCTTTTTCCTTTTCTCTGTCTGTCTCTCTCTCTCTTTCTCTCTCTGTCTCTGCAATAGAGTGATTGAATTTGTTGGCAGAGATTGCAGCCTGCTTTTGTAGGTATTTGCACATGAGCATGTGATGGCCTGTACACCAATTAGTGGCCACCATTTCCTAATTGCATGCAGCCTGCTTTGTAGTAATTGCAGTGATCACTGTCATAGCAACCCAGTACTATAAATTGTTAACTTAGGTAGGCGTGGCCCTTTCAGCTTTCCAAGATGGGGATCATCCTTGTTTGCTGTGGACATCATTGTTTAAGACAGAAGGTTGGTATAGTTCTTATATCAGAAGCCAGGGGTGTAGCCAGTGATTTACATTTTGTACTCAGACCTAAATGTTGCTGCTTCCAGTACACACTTGTCAGTGTAGAAATGTACTCACTCCTCAAAACGCTAACCCAAGATACATGGGAGGATGTACTTTCTTTTCAAATTTTACAATTAACTGCTATACAATGCTAGTTATTGAGATTTATTCCTTTGGCACAAGAATTGTTTGTGAACTGCTATACTGTGAATATTCATTTACTCAGTTCTAAACAGTTTGTGCTTTTTTAGTGTTGACATTAGCACAAGCTGCTCAAGAAAACTGGACACATTTCAGTACTGTGAGTATGCTTACCTACATCCTTGGTAGAACCTGCACACACAGGTATATTCTACATTTGGGTAGGGATGCAGAAGTACAGAGAGTGTACATATTATTGTGTGACTTTTATCTTGCTGGACTTACAGGGCTGCTGTGTATATGTTAGTTTATCAAGGCAAGTAGTCTGTCTGCGTAACTCCCAACTGTGGACCTATCCACATGGTAGCCAGAGAATAGCCTGTTATTTTTTGTCTGTGCACCACACAGGTCTTTTCAGCAATAGAGCAATGGCATTGTTACAGTTGGTTGCTACCAGTACATGGCTACATCCTTTTGTATTTCAGTGTTGTATTCCTACATAAGGGTATGCTTCCAGAACTCCTTCCAAAGCTATTTGCACAGTGTGTAACAGCCGAAAGGCTGCTATTCCTCAGTGTTTCTGCCTCTGCCAGACCTCTCAAACAGTCAGGTACATATTTGAACAGACTCAGGGAAAAGTAGAAAAAAGTCAGGGACACCTTTAAAATATTAGTGCCATTAATTTGAGACTTTGACAGAACCAGAGAATATGGATTAATACACCTTTTCTGAAGTAAAAGAAGTGTCTAACTTTTAATTATTGTCATTACTCATTATGTGTAATTCACCACCTTTCTGGCCAAAGTCAGTAGTTTTCGGAGGGATTCAGAGTGACAGAGCTAAATTTTGTTTCAAAATCAGGGACATCCCTGAAAATTAGGGATAGTTGGGAGGTATGGCCTCTGCCCTAAACAGTTATGCCAGTTTTTGTCCTGCTGTGATACTGTGTGGGGTTGTAAAGTGATGGTGTAACATTATTTCCTGCTAGAATGGCTGTTTCTCTTATTACATTCATGTAATATAATCCCACAACAACTGTTGGTAAAGATCTACAGAACAAGTTGTGTGGTATGGCATTCCTATTTTTCCTTTACATTCACTCATTCTGATGCATAATATATTTATATAAGCACCAACTTGTATATCAACTGTGGCTTAGTGGTACTTCATGCAGTCTAGTGTGTACAAGGTCCTGGGTTCGAGACTGACAGAGGTGTTTTATTTGCCCTCACATACAGAATGACTATGGCACTTTTAAGCAGTTGTAAGCGGGTTTGCACAATGCTTAGCAATGCTTAGCTAAGCACAAACAAGCGCACACTCACGCAAACCCGCTAACTACTGCTTAATAGTGCTTACTCCCACTAACCCTCGCGCTCATTTCTTTGAAAGAAATGAAAATGGAGAGATAGGAAAGTGGTGAAAAAGGGGCACAAAGAGGGAAAGATAGTAGGGAAAATAGCTCGAATGTGCAGGATGGGTGTAGGGAAGGTCCATAGCTGCCCATTTCTTTAACAGTAACAGCTGTGCATATGGAATAAATTTGGAGGTAAATATGAAACCTTCAACCCCTGAGAGAGATGTGAGGACAACAAAGTATGCAGTAATGCCAATTAAATTACATTTTATGTGGCCAGGCGACGTGTGCAAAATGGACAGCTATGTATGGGGCGTAATTTTTTTTTTTTTTTTTGGGAGCAGATTGCCCTTTTTTTTCAGGTGAGAGTGGAATGTGGGGTAGGGGAAGTAGGTATATTTGGGGAGGTAGGTTGGGAGGTAAAAGACAAGACAAACAAGATGCATACAAGGGAGGAATATGACACGTGTTGGGTGAACACCATTGACAGGAGGAATGTTTGAAATTGCAAGCCCATGAGCCCACAGATAGCAACAGTGGAACTGAGATCCCCACCCATGGGCAGTCACCACTGCACCTTTACAGCCCAGAGGGTGGCTGTGCAGGGGGCTGTGTAGGAAGGGCAGGCTTACCTGGGAGTTGCGCCACTCATGCCTCAAGCTGGCATAGAAGTTTTGCAACAGAACACTTGATCTATCTATGCACCACAGCCCGGACCGTTCGAAGGGTGATAGGTGGCCCTGCTCTGCCCATGCTTGCAGGGGGGGGCTAGCCCCATCCTCTGAAGCACTTCCACCCGATGGTGGCAGAGGCCCAACAGAGGAGGAGGTCCCAGGCTGGGCACCTGACCTGCTGGTACCAGGTGCCATGGCCAGCTGAGGTGGGACAGGTGGGTCCGCTGCGACCGGCCTTCCCATACAAACTATGTTTTGGAGAATTTAATAAAGGTATGGGTTAGTAATAGTCAACAGCATTCCCACTTAGTTATAACAGCATGCAGAAGTATTCCCATTAACCCAACACACCAGAGTTTCAACAGTTGAAAAGGAAGCATAACACATGCATATATAGAACAATAATGGACATTACAACAGCATGCAGGTTTAATTGATGGCAACAGGCCACCAATATTGTGGTATTTGAACAGGGCACATGCATGGAAATGAATGCAAATATTTATAAACCAATAGGACATATGTCCCAACAAATGTTTTGAGATTAGACATATCCATTGAGGAGTGGAATTGCATTTTTATGCACTTACAGTAGGGTGGAAAATATAGCTCAATTAGCTTACATATCCTTCTAGTTTACACTACATTCCTATTAACTGCAGTTATATGTCCCTTACATGTATTATTACACTACCCAATGTCTTTCTATTGTGCAACTGATTTTGCTAGATCATTATATACATGAGCTGTATCTGACATACAAACTGTCCAGGATGCAGATGTTACTGCTACATATTTTGAGAGTTGCTCTCACACACTACTGCTGAGATGGTACACTGACAGCTTTACTTTCATATAATTACCTAGATATGTTCAGGTGAAATTATCAGTTATATGTTAACAGCTCCCTACATTTCTGGCAGCACAGTGACATTTCTGGGGAACACAATGCCAAGCCCCTCATGTGCCAGATTAACCTGTACATGCTGGGCATGAGCCAACAGTTAAGGGCTGTAAATATGCATAAAAGCTACTAGCACTCCCTTCATCCACTTTATATGGGTCTACCCAAGTGTGGGTTAACTAACACTGCTTAATACAACAGTACTATTTCTAAAATGCAACAGTATAACAACATATCAAAGAAAATCACACAGATGCACTCCAGGAATTATACCTTTCTTAAAGATTTATTACACCTTTAATTATTGTGTTAAAACACTTTTTTGAAGGCTCTCTCATTTATTTTATATAACAGTACATGTAGAATAATTACTAACCTGCCTGGTGATGCAGCCTTTGCAGCCTATCTTCATGGGCTTGCAGATTCATAGCCCAGACATCTGCAGCTGTGAAGTAAATGCAGTGATAATGAGACATACCTATCCATAGTATAGAGAAGAATAGCAATTCTTAAATACTTAATACAATGGCTACTTACTCAGTACTGGGGCATTTGCCATCCCACGGGCCTCTTGGATCCACTGGGGTTTTTTTCCCCAAAGGTTTGGGGATTCCCCCCTTTCCTTAACATCAAA
>NC_056746.1:1480000208-1480042708 GCF_019279795.1 Protopterus annectens
TACTGATACTGGTGGACTGTAGACATTTGAGTAGACTTTTATGATGGAAATGTTCTGAATTGGGCAGTTTTGTCATTATTGGTGCATGCATTTTGTTTCATTGTTTACTGGAAAAATGTTCAAAACAATAAATTTAAAATGCCTTCTAACAACTGTACTGTATTGTACAAGGAATATAATTTAATACAGCCAGGAAGGTGTATCAAAGAGCATGTGTATGTTTCATGTTCAAGGGGCCTATGATTTGAAAACACCCCAAAATTAATCTTTATCTGCCACTGGCAAAATGTATTTTCTTTGAATGTGGGTTTCAATGCTGTTTCAATGAATGTGAGTTTCAAGGGCAGAGAAGTTTTAATGCTAAGTCTATTTTCATTGTGAGACTGCATTGCTTTCTTTAGCAGATATCTATTAGGGTTTATGCTGTAAAATATAAAATAAAGCTTTCAAATGAAATCCATATCATCGCAGAAGTAAAGCAGTATGCACATTACAGTGTTTATGGCAAATGGGGCAAAATAACCAAGGAATGGGATATTGGAATAGCTGCAGGGGGGACGCTCCATTTGACCATGATTTTGTGAGGAGCGGGAAGGGCAGCAAACCCAGACAGCCCCGGCTGAACTATACCTCTCAACTGTCCAGAATTTTGCAGAATGAATAGATTTTTGCTTCTTATTTTTGATTTGTTCCTCATAAAATTTGTGGTTTTCTGCCAAATCATTTAGGAATGAAGTCACTAAACAATGACAGACATTGAGTTTCAGACATCATAACCTTCAGAAAAATGCATGCTAAAGCAAGACCTGTTAGTCTATCGACTGTTTTAAGTTTATACAAGAGCAATTTTTAGTACTGTTTTTATGTTCCCCCAATATATTTGGCCTTGTCTAGATTTCCTGCATTAAGAGGTTGAGAGGTACGTGCAAATAAATCGCTTTATAGAATTAGGAATATCCAAACCTCTCAATTGCCCCAATTTTGGCTGAAAATCCATTTAACATAGCGAGATTACAGCAACGGAGCTCTTCCGTTCTACGTTGCTGTGTTAAAAAAAAGGACTTATACTAATGGAAAAAGTTTGGGTGACCGGACCTTTTTCCATTAGTATAAGTCTGATTTACAACAGGCACACTGACCAATCAACATGTACATTTTTGATTACTGATGGGGGGTCATTGTATAATCTTCATGTTCTTATTGTTTTCATCACCAACATCATTTGGAAGCAAATGTTCACCTAGTTGCCTTTCTACTTCCACAGCCTGAACTATGTCAACAAAGTCTTCCTCATCTTTTATTTATGATAGAGTTCTTTTATCTTTACAAATCCAATTTAGATGTATTTTCCTTCTTAGCATGTCCCTTGCCTGTATTGTCTACCTTAATAGTTGAGACAATAATGCCATTTTCTCAATATTTTGTGTGCATTAGTAATTTTTTCTTTCTTTCCAGTTATATGTTTATTTCCTTCTAACTGCTCTGAATTCTCAGGCATCTGTATGCTCGCCCCATGAATTAAAAAGGTATCATTAGTAATATCAATATTTATAGGTGGGAATGATCATCACCGTCGGAGGGTGTTTCCCTTCCTATTTATACCTGACATTATTCATCTCATGAATCCATTCAGTGATATATGTTACAACAGTTTCCAAATTGTGTCTAATCCACAAGTAAAATCATCACTGGCAAGTGTAGACTTACTCTCAACAACAGCAAGAAAATCATCCATCTTCTGTATGTGAAATGAGTGCCCAGTATTATCATGTGTTACCTTCAATATACATAGCACTTAGTACACTGAGCCAGATACTTGTGCTTCAGCAACTCATTGATGTCATAGTCATTTAGTGAATCCATTCTCAGCAACAAACAATTAATGTACACAAAAATGAAAATTGATAATCACTGAAATCTAAGAAGTTAAAATAGCAGATAAAGTAAGTTAAACCCTCTCAAGAAATCATACAAACGACGTACAAACCAATATTGAATGCACTATAACAAACTAACACTGTAAAAAGGAAATACTACATAAAATAGTTCTTGAACCCACTGCACCATCCACAACAGTTGTGCATGCCACATGAATGCCACATGTCTGTGAGGGGTTTACCAAGTTCATTTTTGGTATTTTGGAAATTATTAGAATTGATCAGACGGGGTGTAACTGGAAAAATATATTGAGAAAAAGAGAAACTCCGTGGCAACTATGTTTAGCTGACAGCCCCCCCCCCCAGGTTTAAATGATGTTGTGTCTATTTCCCCTGTTTTATTAGAAAAAAGCTGAAAGAATATAGGCATATATTTTTCTGTATATATAACAGCATACTTTTGTAACATGTTTAATGTTTTTATTTTATATATTTTTTGAGAGTATTTTATTATATGGCATGTTTTTATATGATGTTATGCACTTTAGAAATGTGATGCATTTTTACAAACATGGTACAACTATTTTTTAACACTTTTGGTTTTGGTATAGGTGTTCAAGATTGCTTTTAGGCTCATAGGTTTATAGGTAAGTACTAGGCTATCTGTCCAAGGGCATCTATAAGCCTAGCCAAAATGTGTTGGCTTTCGCCACACCCTTAGATTAGTTCCCTGTGCATCGGTCCAGCAGAGCCATTAATTCCCTGTGCCTCTGTCCAGCAGAGCCACTGCAGTGATCCCCGGGGTAAATTTTCTGTTTCCCATCCACTCGTCAAGGTTCCTCTTGAAGAGTGTTAGTGAGAGGCTCTGCCTAATGTAGATTGGAATCCTGTTCCAAAGCATGGGGAGTCTCTGGGACAGGAATCTATCCCTCCAGCATGTCCTATTTATCACTGTAGTGAGGTTTAGATCCCCAGAGCATGTGGCTCTTTGGGATTTGTTTTTCTTTAGGTGGAGCATGTCCCTCAATTCCGGGTTGGACATGGCCTTGTATGTCAGGCAGAGATCACCTCTGAGTAAGCGGTATGCAACTGAGTACAGCTGGAGTTTCTTCAGTCAGGCTGCATAGGGCATGTGTTTGAGGGCAGTAATCCTCTTGGTGAGGTACTTCTGTGGTCTTTCCAGCTGTTGCAGGTGTCTTGTGAGGCATTGTACTCTATGATGGGCCTGATGAGTGATGAGTAGAGGGGTATAATAACCTCTTTTGTTTTAGATGTGAACCCTTTTGTGATTAGTTGGGCCACACAGAAGGATTTTCTAACCACCTTGGCAATATGATTATCAAAGGAGAGATTTACTCATTAACCTATTATGGGTTTTGGGGGGTTATTTAAGCTGGTTGTTTATGGCATTTGCATTCTGATGAAGTCCCAGCTGTTAGGGATGAAAGCACTTAATACTGGTATGTGGTTTATAATAAAGTCATTTTTTCCCATCCTATGCCCTTTTCTCAGTGTGGTTTTGTTTTATTAGTTTTTTTGCACTGTTCCAACTTGCTGGTTTATGTACAATGCCACACAAAGACAATAGACTTTTATTAAAAGATAAAAAATAAAGTATAAATCAAATAAGCTTCTTTTGCCAGAGAGTTACAGAGAGAAGCAGAAGGCAGAATGCCTTGTGACGAGATCTAGAGCATGTCCGCATACAATCTAGTAGTTGTAACTAGTATCCCTTTTCACAAAAATGTAAAACAAAAAGATAAAAAATAAAATAAAGATCAAATAAAGCTTATCCTGTCAATCGGTTATTCAGAAAAGCACAAAGCAACACAGGATGGTATAAGGTAATGTCCGGAATGTGTTTGCCTACAATCCATAGTGAGTTATAAATAATATCTTTTTCCACCAAACCAGTAAAAAATGACAGGTAAAAAACAGAATACATATCACATAAATATTGTCTTTCAAAACAGTTATACAGGAAAGCCCTAAACAAGGTATGATGATTTGAGACAAGGGGCCGGATTTACGAAGGCGTGCACAGAGTCTAAGATTAGTGTAAGATGACAGACAGCCAATATGTCTGCTGAGCAATCCAGCAACAGCCGGCAGGGGCGTGCATGAGAGCTTCTATAGCTACTCTTGCACGGACAGTGTTATGGTATGCAAATTACCTCATTTGCTGCTGAAAGCTATGTAAATGAGGTAAATGTGCAATACAGGAAACACTAACCTGTCCGTGTAAGAGTAGTGTTATTTGCAGAAATGTACTCCGTTGGTAATGGAGTACCGTTCTGCAAATAACTAAACGGAGCTATGACAGCTCCAAATAAAGGATGCATGTAGTTGAGGAAGCATGCCAATGGCCAAATATAAGGCCATTGGCGTTTGCAAATGTTGTAAATCCTTAAAATCAATTTTTTCCCGATCTCCGATGTTTAAGTGTAGTACAGCGCAGTGCAAACATGCGGCTCTTTAAATAAAATTAAAAAAATTGAAAAACAGACAAAAATGGGCATTTTCTCTAAAAAGCTTGTTCTGCCATGCAGGTGAATGGCAGGCTGAAAACAACATGGCCACTGAGTAGTGGTTGCTAAGGGGGGGAAGCTCAGTGTGAGAGATGTAACCAAGCATTAGTAGGCAATCCTATGCAAATGAAGATAAGGATAGTGAATCCCAATTTCCCCCGGCATGTGAGCCATGTCGCTAGAGTGTAAGTGTAGGAGTAGGGGAGTAGTAGCGTAGAAGATAGGTGACATCATGAGGGGGTATGTCTGAAAGACTGTAAACTTATTGGAGCACAGTAGCTTGTGTTTGCCCTGAGTTGTTCAGGATTGCAAGAGGTGTCTCTACAGTTGTCCTAGCTGAAAACAAGAAACCAAAGGCATACGCCGTGGATATATCTGAAATTTCTTGCAAACATGCTTACACCATGAGTGCATGTGCGCTTGTTTGCGCGGCGCTGCCTCTTGTGGAAACAGAAAGGGAAAAGGAAGGAAAAGAAGTAGTAGGAAGTTAACCAAGGAGAACTAGCAAAGCTGCCAGGTGAAATATATCAGAATCAGCCAATTACACAGGCAGTAGACTAGCCCAGCCCAACACTTTAAACTCTGCAAACAGCAGTCAGTCTACCCTGTTTTTTTCCCAAAAACTCTGCAACACTGCAGTATACAAAGAGTGAAAACTTAAAAAGCTTAAGTCAGACAAAATGTTAGGGGCTGCTATTGCTATCATAAACCAACATGTGCAAGATGCTGAGAATGGTGATGTGAATGCTGCTGAGCAACCCACAGTGAGGAGACAGAGAAGAGTGTACAGACCCAGGGTAACCTACCAGGGGCTACATGAGCTAGAGATAGTGGAGCATTATAGAGTGGACAGAGACCTCCTGCAGCAAATTGTTGAGCTGTGCCGGCCACGCCTCACACACAGAACCAACAGAGGGGAACCCATCCCAGTGGATACCAAGGTATGTGTTGTTCTAAGAATACTAGCTACGGGTACCTTCCAGAGACCAACTGGTGATATGATAAGAAAAAAGTTTAAAGAAAATACTATCTTACACTTGTTGAAGGTTTACCAGTGGAAAAGTGAAGCAAACAAAGAAAAAAACTCTGGTATTTCACCACAACAAAAATCCACCACAATAGAGTCCTGTGTCAAACAGCAAGCAAATTTAATGGATAAAAGTAAAAACAGCATTAAAATTCCATAGTGATAAAACGATAAGCGCTTTTGGCTATTTAGCCTTCTTCAGATCATTATCTTTTGGTAGCAATGCTTAATATTTATACTAAAAACTAACCAATAAGGTTTAAAATCAATTGACTTCTAAACAAATCATGTCAATTCATTCTTAGTCTTTATTAGAATATCCAGAAATCTTTCTTTGCACTACTAAGTAGCCAATAGCTATGATTTAAAATTGGCGCCAAAAATATGCTAATATACTATGTTGGCCCATCCTACTTCAGCTATATGCTAATATGCACTTCTCTGCCTAATTTTTTACTGGCTATAAGTGCCAAATGTATCATTCCAATGGATTAAGCTTTACATAGCTTCCTTGTTTCCACTTTGCTGCCATCCAGTGGCCAAAGTCTAATACTAGCCTTTTAAAGATTTTACAGAGGCATTTGTTTCCATTATTTTTATTTTTATTACTGCATGGCTTCCCTGTTTCCACTTTGCTGCCATCCAGTGGTCAAAGTGTAATACTAGCTTTTTTAAAAAATTTTTTCAAAAGCATTTGTTTTATTTTTCTTTGTTTGTCATATATAAAGTTATTATAATTAACTTTAACTAACAGGTCACCTTTCTGGAATTTTTATATATGATCTTCTTCTTCTATAGACCGGAGTTTTTTTCTTTGTTAACTGGTGATATGATGGGGGTTTCACAGGCATCAGCATCCAGGGTACTGCACCAGTTCCTAGATGCCATGTCAGCACATGTCGGTGACCACATATATTTCCCCAATTCCCATGAGGCATTGGCCAGCAATATGCATCTTTTCCACCAAATAGCAGAATACCCTGAGGTAGTGGGCGCAATAGACTGCACACACATACACATCAAAGCCCCACCCGGTGGGCGGGGTAGGGTCTACATCAACCGCAAGGGCTTTACCTCCATCAACTGCCAGGTCATGTGCGACGCCCAGGGCAGAATAATGAATGTGTGTGCTGGCTGCCCTGGAAGCTATCACGATTCCCACATCTGGCATCTGACGCAGCTGTACAATAGATTTGCCAATGGGGACATCCCTGATGGTCACCTAGTGGGGGATGTTGGAAACGCACTGGAGCCATGGCTGATGACACCCATTAGAAATCCACACACACCCGAACAAGAACTCCATAATGAGGCACATGCACAAACAAGAAACATTATTGAGCAATGTGGTCCTGAGTCTGAATCTGAGTAAAAATTTACCTAAACAGCAGAGGCCTCCAAAGCAGACACCCAAACAACTGCTACCTCAAGACACCCCACAAGCAACACATAAACCACAAAAGCAGTGTGCAAAGCAGTCACAGCCCTTAAGGCCAAATACAACACCAAACATACTTGTCATAGGTGACTCCATAGTCAGACACACTGACGTCCCACTCACCAGGCTGAACAAGGAGAGGGTCACAGTAAGCTGCCTATCGGGCGCTAGAATCCGCCACATAACACAAGCACTCGGGTCACTCCATGGCAAGTACAAATATGACACAGTCATTGTCCATGCTGGTGTGAGCGACCTGAGACGTACCTCCCTGGACTACATGAAAGAGACATAGAGGAGCTCTCTGATTATGTAGCCCAGGCAGGTATGACCTAACCCTGAGCAGTATCCTTCCTTCACCAAGAATGATGCCACAATATAGAGACAAGATGATCAGCTTTAACAACTGGCTTAATGTCTGGTGTCATTCAAAGGGGATCCAGTGTCTGTCTGCCTGGGATGACATGCTTGACAAGCCACGCTGCTTCAAGGGACGGCTTGCACCTGTCACCCTGGGATTCGGATATTGGCTAAGGCTCTTGCCACCCCATAGTGCCTTTTTAGGCAAGGCTCAAATTCTAAACCTACCACCCTAGAAAACAAAATGGGAAGAAACTGAGGTAATGCTGCTCAATGCCAGAAGTCTAAATCTCAAAATGCACTTTTCGAGGCCCTTCTCAGTATGGAGAACATCGATGTCTGTGCTGTAACTGAAACCTGGTTCAAGGCTCCTGAGAGCACCCGGCACTATTAGGTTTTACCTCATATCATGCGTTCGGCCCCAAAACCCGGACCACACCACAAAAGGAGGGTGTATCCATATTCATAAAGGATACTCACACCTCCAGGTTGGTGGCAACGCCGAAGCTTGAAACCATCCAGGTGCAACTAACCATAGGCAAAACTGCTCTACAAATTGTAGCATGCTACAGGCCACCCTCTCAAACTCAGGAACCCCACACAGCCTTCCTGAAGACACTGGAGGGTATAAATGTATCTCCAAACACCATCATATTGGGTGACTTCAACTACCGAATATAGACTGGGAACATTACTCAAGCCCTAACTTTCTAGCCCAACGGTTCCTGGAGTTCATAAATTCAAATGCCATGGAACAGCTAGTCACTGTTCCCACGAGAGGAGAAAATATACTAGATCTCATTGTCACAAACATGGGGACAAAATGCTCCACACGGAAGTATATCCCTCATTGGTGAGATCTGATCATAAACTAATCTCACTGGAAATCCACATCCGCCCCCACCCCAAGCAAAAGACCATAGTGAAGAACTTCTCTAAAGCAAACTTCACACTACTCAAGACTGGTGTGGTATCCTTCAAGGCCCCTGAGCCAGAGGAAACCACAACCCAAGCTGCGGAAGCCCTTACAAATGCCTTCTATGAACACCTCCAGGACTGCATGGATCAGGCAATCCCAAATAAAACCAAGACTCTTTCCACAAAGGGCAAACGTCCAGTCTGGTGGACCCCAGCCATTAACAAACTTTACAATAAGAGGAGAAAGCTATTACATGATAGAACAAAATCCATAAAAGGAAGTCACCCCTGATCATTATTAGTAAAAAATACGAGCACTCATAAAATCAACTAAGGCCAATTTTGAGAGAAAAATTGCCATGGATTCAAAGGACAATCATAAGGCCTTTTTCAGCTATGTTAGGAACCTGGGTGGAAACTCCCAGATATGCTCAGAATTAGTCCAAAATGATACAAAAATCACTGAACCTACAGACATTGCCAACATACTGGCAGACAGGTTCAGTGCAAACTCACCCCTCTCCCCTAAAGGAGAGATAACTATCCCAGCCGAGTGTAGCCTCCCGGACATCTCAAATGCACAGGTGAAAGCTGCTCTCTCTAAAGCTAAAAACACAGCATCAATGGGACGGATGGTGTCCCGGCTGTGTGCTACACGAGCTAAATGAGGAATTAAACCCGCACATAAGGCAGCTGTTTAATCTCAGCCTTACCACAGGATACGTGCCCAAGGAGTGGCGTCACGGCAACTGTGGTCCCACTCCACAAAGGCGGTGCCTCACGGACCCTGGTAATTACCGCCCCATAAGCTTAACAAGTCTAGTCTGCAAAGCTATGGAGAGGATCATAATGGAGCTCATAAACAAAGATATAGGGGACTTGCAGACATTGGACCCGACCCAGTTTGGCTTTGTCAAGGGAAGATCATGCCTTTTGAACTTGGTTGACTTCTTGAAACAGTCACCAAGGCCATTGATGAGGAAAGGCAGTCCATACAGCCTACCTTGACCTTGCAAGGCTTTGACACAATACCCCACTCGGGTATTGTAGAAAAACTACCAGCTTAAATGTAAACCCATATGTCACAAGATGGGTTGCAAACTGGCTTAAGGACAGAACCCACAGGGTTAGAGTTGCTGGCGATGTGTCAGACTCCAAGCGGTCACAAGTGGTGTCCCACAGGGCTCGGTCCTTGGCCCCTATTGTTTGGCACCTACTTCTCAGAAGTACAGGCCAACATGGGAGGACTTTGGCTGACAAAGTTTGCAGGCGACTGCAAACTGGGCCATAGTGGAAAGTGCATCGGACACGGATATCCTTCAGAAGGGACTCACGGAAACAGATAGCTGGTGCCAGAGCCATGGCCTGAAGTTAAGCCAAAAATGTATAGTCATACCCTTGGGAAAAACAAGGTAACCCCAAGCTACCATATAGGTGGCAATCCACTAAGCACAGAAGAGGTTATCAGGGACCTGGGGACCCAGGTTGACAGTGGCCTTTCTTTTGACACTCACATTGCTAAAGTGGTTAGAAAGACCTTCTACATTGCCCACCTGATCATGAAGGGATTCACATCCAGATCTAGTGAGGTCATTGTTCCCTGTACTCTTCACTTATCAGACCAATGATCGAGTACAATGCCCCATTAGGGATGTATCTCACCCGACATCTGCAGCAATTGGAGAGACCCCAAAGTTCCTCACCAAAAGGATAAAGGGACTCCAAAATCTGTCATATGCTGCCAGATTGAAGAAACTCCAGCTCTATTCAGTCGCATACCGTCTGCTCAGAGGTGACATGTGCCTGACATACAAGGCCATGTCCAACCCGGAATTAATGGACATGCTCCACCTCAAAAAATCCAAATCCACCAAAACCACTAGAGCAAGCAACTTAAACCTTAGCACGGATATAAATAGGACGTGCTGGAGGGATAGATTTATCACTCAGAGACTCCCTATGCTGTGGAATAAAATCCCGGTCCATGTGAGGCAGAGCACCTCGCTGACTCTGTTCAAGAGAAATCTAGACCTGTGGATGGGAGATCGTAGGTTTACCCCAGGAATCAACTCTGTGTCACTGCTGGACAGAGGCACAACAAACTAATGGGCACAGTATTTTTTCATATAAGGGGTGGCGTAAGCCACAATAATTTGGGCTAGGCTTATAAATGCCTTAGGGCAGATAGCCTAGTATAAACCTATGAACCTATGAACCTATGTGTTTGGGATGCTCAAGTCATGGTTCCAGTGCCTGGACACATCTGGTGGAGCCTTGCAGTACTCACCAACTACATGTACTCAAATTGTCATGGTATGTGCCATGCTACACAATAAGATCCTGCGAAAACAGCTGCAGCAGGAACAGCATGGGGAAGGGCCAAACAGTCCCCCACCATTGCCAAGGCCTGCACAGGCACAGCGTGATTCGGAGGAGGAACAACCTGAGCCTGCCCCGGTAGGCAGAAGGAGGCATGCCCAGTATGCCTTGGCCTTGGCAAAGAGGCAACACATAGCACATACACTGACTCAGTAGGACCCCTGGAAATGACACCTCTCTCTGACTTGCACATACAATAAAAGGGATGCCTACCTAGACACTACCTGTTTTCAAACAAGTATAGGGAGTGTACTATGTGCATCCGACATAGGCAGCCCTACAGGACAACCTGAGGTATGATTGCCCTATTTTCAGCAATATAAAGCAGTGCTAAGCACATTTTACTACTATTTAGCATATATAAACAGAATTGCGCAGAGCTGCACACCGCGCTAACTAACGCAACATCGGGCAACGTTGAGCAATGTTGGGCAATGTTGGGCAAAGTCGGGCAAAGTTGGGCAAAGTCAGGTAAACACGCTTACACTTGCTTTACTGTTCCTTAAGCAGTCTGGTCTGCCCAGCAGGAAAATAAAAAGCAGTGACAAGGCTCAAACTCAGGATACTGTGCACTATAGTCACAGTACTGAACCACTAAACCATGACAGCATTTTACTGGCACAGACACAGCAGGACAATTGTAGACTAACGCAAAGACAAACAAATGCTATATCATGCCCTCTGAAGAGGCATATGAGTAACTTCCCCCCAGGCCTATGCGGACAGATAACAGCAGGCCAGGAAGTGTGATGTGGGTTGGGTAGGCTATGAAGTCACAAACTAATATACGTGAAATTGGAAGCTAAGGTCTTTAGTAGAGTAGTATGCCTCAAGCCAGTACGATAGGCAACACTACAGACTGAAATGTAGTACCTGACATAGCAGTGCAGGCCTAGCAAATGTATATAAGTGTCAGGTAAACCCCTCATCCTATGTACACCCACAGTAACAATCAGGTGTGCCCCCCCAGGTAGAAATGTAGAAATAATAGCTGTCCCCCCTGTATGTAGAAATGTTGATAAGTCTATGCAAAATGACTCATGGAAGCCCTGCAGGCACAGCATGCTTCCTGTCGATGTACAACACAAAGGTGAGCCCTGAAGTAAAAGCCAACTTGATTTTTCACACACATATAGTATATATGTCCACACTGGGCATGCTCACACACTTAAACAAATTTAGCAAATTTCAGTCAGCAACATACTGAAAGGTTATACTGGGCATGCTCACACACCAACAAATTTAACAACTTTCAGTCAGCAACATACTGAAAGGTCATACTGGGCATGCTCACACACTTAGGCCATGTCTGAGTACAGCAGTGGGCCACACATATCTGGCAGTTGCAGTTCTTACCCCAGAAACTTGTCACTATTCACCAATCCTGCCTTGCACTCACAGTTATATGAAAACAGACCCATATAATATATTGGACTCCTGTCATAATCAAACGATGTACTACAGGTACATAAGTTCTTCAAAGAAAGTGAAAATTCAAAGATCAATAAATCTCCGATCAGTATCATCAATAAACAATGATCACTCCTAACATTATCCAATCCATGTTCTGGCAAAAATATTGTCAAAGAGTCCATAGAGAACCATGAAACTTTCTTTCGCTATGTCATAAATATCAATGTAAAGTCAGTGCAAACTGTAAATGAATACATGTACATGACTGACATTGCCAACATCTTGTCAGACAGGTTCATACATATTTACCCCCCTCTCACTGACAAAAGGGTCTAGTATCATTCCTGGAGATTGTGAAAACCTAGAAATCACATATACAATGGTTAAAAAGCTCTTTCCAAACCTAAAAACATGGCATCTATGGAAAGACATGGTTTCCCTAGCTGTGTCATATGTGAACTCCAAAACAAACAGACCCTGCACCTAAACAGTCTGTTTAAACTCACCCTCTGTACAGGATATGAAACTGTTGAATGGGTTACAGCAATGTTTGGCACACTCCACAAGTGTTGGTGCACAACAGACCATGGGAACTATTGTCTTATAAGCCTATTAAGCCTGATCTGCAAGGCCATGGAATCCATCATGATGGAACTCAGAAACAGAGCTATTGGGAGCCTACAAACACCCAGCCCTACCCATTTTGTTTTGGTCAGGGGCAGATCATGGTTCCCAAACCTGCTAGACTGTTTTCAAGGCAGTCACCCAGGATATACATCAATGAAATAAGCTGCACACATCCCACATAGACCTTTAAAAGCCCTTTTCCAACATCCCAGACACATGTCGTATCCACAAAATCAACCTGTGCATAAATGTGTATGTCATCTGATGGATTGCCAACTGTAGCACAGATAGATCCCACAAGGTAAGAATTGCGGTCACCTGTTCAAGCTGGTAATAACTGCTGTCCCCCATGGCTCAGTCCTGGGACCCCTCCTGTCTGGTGTATACTTTTCAGAAATACAGTCAAACACACGAGGACTATGTTTAGCAAAGTTTGTGGATGACAGCAAAAATGTTGTCATAATCGATGTTTGGGACAACAGAGACATCCTTAAAAAGGGTCTCAGTCAGACAGATGTGGTGTCAAAATTATGGCCTCGAGCTACAGTCATACAAATACTACATAGGTGCCAACACCCTAAACCCTAAATATGGAGGTGATAATAAGGGATCTATGGACACATGTGGATAGTCATCTCTACTTCCAGAAACACATTCACAAAGTGGTTAGAAAATCATGCTATGTGTTCCCACAAACTGCCAAGGTCTATGCATGTAGGTCAAAGGAGGTTCCCTGTACTCATCAGTCATCAGATCCATCAGAGAGTAACACAACGCATTTGTGATGAATCTGACTAGGCACCTTCAGCAGCTGGAAAGACCACTAAAGTACCTCAACAAGAGGATCACTGGCCTCAAACAGTTGCCCCATGCAACAAGACTGAATTTAACTAAATCTGTACTCTGTTGCATACTGTCTACTTAGGAGATCTCTGCCCAACAGACAGGTCCATGTCCAATGCAGATCTGATGTACATGCGCTATCTGAAGTAAACCCAGGCTCACTGTACCACATGCACTAGGGATATCATCATCACAACATTAAATAGAACATGTTGGAGGGATACATTACTAACTCACAGACTTCCCTTGCTTTGGAACAGGCTCCCAACCAACATTAAGCCGAGTCCCTCACTGGCACTCTTCCAGAGGAGCCTTGATGAGTGTATGTGAAACTGAACTGTCACACCATGGATCACTTCATCAGCTCTACTACACAGAGGCCTAGGGAAATAACTCCATGTGTGGTGATAGCTGCACAATCTGGCCATACTAATATATGCCTTCAGGCAGATAGCCTATTACCTACCTATGTCCCTATAGATATATATATATATATATATATATATATATATATATATATATATATATATATATATATATATATATAGGGGGAACACAGTATAATAAGCCTAAGATGGATGGGAAGAGGTGTGTAAGAGGATGACCATAACAGGGAGCCATCCAGGACTGTCCCACCCAGCACACATCCCAATGGCATGAAAGAGATGAGGTGCACATCTCTCCCACTGTACATAACAGCCACCAGTATCTGTAAGCATTACAGTGTATGTGGTCCATGTGCTGTACAACATGACTGTACAATGAAGTACACATCTACTATCTGTAGATATGTACCTGTCACATAGGTTCATAGGTATGTCGTAGATTATCTTCACAAAGGCATATATCAGCCTACCCAAGTTGTGCAGCTATCACCACACCACTGGGTAGTCTCCCAAGGCCTAGTTCTAATAGTTAGTACCATAAGCCCCTTTCTAGTGGGGCTGCTGATGTGAGGCCTGGCATGAATTGTCTGTTTCCCATCCACTCATCAAGGTTCCAATTGAAGAGTGTCAGCAAGGGGTTCTGTCTGATGTACACTGGGACTCTGTTCCACAGTAAGACAAGTGTCTGGGATGGTAATCTATCCCACCAGCATGTTGTATTCATCATTGTGATGAGGTTCATACCCCTGGAATGTGTAGAGCGACTCAATGTTGTTATCTGTAGATGGAGCATATTCAATAGTTATGTGTTGGACATGGCTCTGTATGTTAGGCAGAGTGTGCCTCTGAGTAGGCGGTACGCAATGAAGAACAGATTTAGTTTTACCAGTTGTGTTGCATAACACAACTGTTTCAGGCCAGTAATCCTCTTGGTGAGGTACCTATGTGGTCTCTGCAGCTGCTGGATATGCTAAGTCGAGTACATCCAAAATGGTGCACTGTACTCAATGGTGGGTCTGATGACATAAGAGTAGAGTGTCAGCACTACCTCTTTGGATCCTGATGCAAACCCTTTGTTGATTAGGTGGGCCACATAGGATATCCCAATCAATTTGGCAACATGGTTGTCAAAGAAAAGATGACTATCTACTTGTGTCCCCAGATCCCTTATCACCTTGTCAATTTTAAGGGGGTAACACCTATGTGGTAGTTTGTGGGTATATTGTTTTCAACAAAGAGGATCACTATGCATTCCTCCACAGTGAGCTTGAGGCCATGATTCTGACACCACACATCTGTCTCTTAGAGTCCCTTCTGGAGAATAAGTCTGTCTTCTGGGAAATCTATTATGGCAAACACTTTACAGTTCCCAGCAAACTTAGTCAACCATAACCCTCCTGTGTTGGCATGTACATTTGAGAAGTCTATACCAAACAGGAGTGACCCCAGGACTGAACCCTGGGGGATACCATTTGTTACCAGTGTAGAGTCCAACATGTAGCCAGCAACTCTTAATGTGTGGGATCTATCTGTGAGCCAGTTTGCAATCCATCTTGTGATGTATGGATTCATGGCCAGGTTGGTGAGTTCATCTATGATACCTGACTGTGGAATGGTGTCAAAGGCCTTAGCGAGGTATAGGTAGGCTGTGTTGAGCTCATTTCAATCATCTGTAGCCTGGGTAACTGTCAACGAAATCCTCCCAGTTCAGGAGGCATGGTCTGCATTTGACGAAGCCAAACTGGGTGTGCTCAACTGTGTGAAAGTTCCCAATCTCTGTATTGTTGACTTCCATTAAGATTGGCTCCATTGCCTTGCAGAACACACTCTTCAGGCTCATAGAGCATGAATGCCAAGAGGTTCTTGTGGTCCCACCCCTGTGGAGTGTAAAGAATGTTGCTGTGCAACATCTATGGGTACATATCCTGTAGAGAGCATGTAGAGAGAGGTGTAGGTATCCTTGATGAATATGGATACATCCTCACCCTGTGTGCTATGATTCAGGTTCTGATGCTGGAAGGTATGGAATGAGTAGTATCCTGCTAGTGTTGGTGTGCTGTCTGGAGCCTTGAACTAGGTTTCTGTTACTGCACAGATATCAATATTCTCCATAATGAGAAGTGCCTCAAGTGTGTGCATCTGGAGGCTGAGACTTCTGGCAATGAGTAGGATTTACCTCACTTTGTGGTTGTTTGTGTTGGTTACGGGGTTTGGTTTGTCCTGCGTGACTGGTGTTCCACACCTGAAGTCAGCGCCTCATTGGTCCCATCTGACCATAAGCTAATTACCCTACATATCCACATTCTGGACCCACACCCCCATTAAGGAAACCATGTTAAAAAATGTCTCCAAAGCCAACTTCATGCTTCTTAAGACAGAAGTGCTGAACTGCAGGACACCCATGCAGATGGACAATACAGTTACGACTACTGAATCCTTCACAATTGCATTTTATAAGCAATTACATGACTGCATGCATCGTGCTATCCCAAACAGAACCAAGACGCTATCCTCCAAGAAAAGGAAGCCAATCTGGTGTTCCCCTGCCATAAACAAACTGCACAACAGAAGGAAGAAACTGTTGCAAAAGAGGGTAAAATCCCATGAGTGGAGGAGCTCCATGGTCAACATCAGTAAGAAGCTGTGATCCCTGATAAAATCCTCCAAAGCTAGTTATGAAAACAAAATCGACACTGATTCCAAAGACAACCACAAAGCATTCTATAGCTATGTCAAGAATCTCAATGGCAACACTCAGATCTGCTCTGAGTTACAGCATAATGGCACTAAATATACAGACCCAACTGATATTGCCAACATCCTGGCAGATAGGATCAGTGCTAACTTTACCCCCCTCTCACCCCTGAAAGAGCACATCTCTATAACGAAAGACTGTAAAGTTGCTGTCATCATGGCTGCACAGGTAAATAACGCTCTCTAAAGCCAGGAACACAGCATCCATGGGACCAGATAACATCCCAGGCTGTGTTCTACACAAACTACAGAATGAAAAGGCACCACACCTATGTACCATGTTCAGTCATAGCCTCACCTCAGGCTTTGTGCCTGCTGAATGGTGCACAGTGACAGTTATCCCACTACACAAGGGGGGAGCCACCACGGACCCCAGGAACTAGCGCCCCATTAGCCTGATGAGTCTGCTCTGCAAGGCCATGGAATGTATCATCATATAACTTATAAAAAAAGACATTGGTAATCTCCAAACTCTGGACCACAACCATGTTGGGTTTGTAAAAGGCAGATCATGTCTCCTAAACCTGATAGATGTCATTGAAGCAGTCACCAGAACCGTAGAGAAGGGTAAGGTGGTTCACACATGCTGTGTAGCTCTTGCCATGGCTTTCAACACCATCCTCCACTCTGTAATTATATATAAACCCACTAAACTAGATATAAATCGCTATGTCACAAGATGGGTTGCCAACTGGCTCACTGACAGAGCACACACTGTGAAAGTAGCAGATTCCAAGTATGACTTTGGACCAGTGATGAGTGCAGTACCACAGGGTTCAGTCCTGGGTCCTGTCCTGTTTGGTATATACTTCCCTGAAGTAAACGTTAACATGGAAGGTCTCTGACTAATGCAGTTTCCAGATGACTGCAAACTAGGAGCCATAACTGAAACTACTAAAGATGTGGACATCCTACAAAAGGGCCTCACTGAGGCAGATGCCTGCTGTCAAAGCCATGGCCTCAAGCTCAATCCCAAAAAGTGCATTGTCATCCCCTTTGGTAAAAACTCTGTAGCCATGAACTACAACATAGGCGGTAGTATACTTAACACTGAAAGTGTGATAACAGACCTTGGGTCACAGGTGGACAGTGGACACACCTGTGATAATCACATCCCCACAGTAGTCCAGAAATCCTTCTATGTGGCACATCTCATCACAAAAGGTGTCTCATGCAGAATAGAAGAGGACATTGTTCCCCTCTACTCATCATTCACTTAATCCATAATAGAGTACAATGCCCCTTTTGCTATGTACCTCACAAGACATCTACAACAACTGGAAAGCCTGCAGAAATACCTCACAAAGAGGATTAGCAGCCTGAAATACATGCCATACACAGACCATCTCAAAATGCTCCAGCTGTACTCTTTCGCATATTGCCTACTCAGAGGTGATCTCTGCCTAACATACAAAGCTATGTCAAACACAGAGCTGTTGGACATGCTCCACGTAAAACACTCACAATCCCTCTGATCTTTGGCCCCAAAACCCAGAGTGAAATACAAAAGGAAGGGATGTATCCATTTACCTTATGGATACCCACAACTTCAGGTTAGTGGCACAGCATGAGGCCTTGGAGACCATGCAAGTGCAACTAACATTGGGCAAAGCTGCTTATCAGATTGTAGCCTGCTACAGATCACCTACCTTGTCTCAGGAACCTCACTCAGTATTCCTGAGAACACTGGAAAATATAAAGATCCTCCCAAATACCATTCTATGAGGAGATTACAACTACCCAAACATTGACTGGGAGAATTACTCGTGTACAACGTCCTTTGCCCAATGCTTCCTAGAGTTTAAAAACTCAAACGCCCTGGAACAGCTGGTCACCACGCCCACTAGAGGTGACAACATACTGGACCTGATCATCACCAACATGGGGTACCAGTGTTCCACACCAGAGATAAACCCCTCGCTGGTAATATCAGACCATAAAGTAATCACACTGGACATCCACATCCTGCCCCCCCCCCCCAGTCAAGGAATCCACTGTGAAGAAATTTTCTAAAGCAAACTGCACACTTCTCAAAACCAAAGTGGAAAGTTCCAAAGCCCCCTTGCTATAAGATAATGCTATACAATCTGCAGAATCATTTACAATTGTATTCTATGAGCATCTACAGGGATGCATGGATCGAGACATCCCAAATAAAACCAAGATGCACTCCTCCAAAAAGAAGAAACCAATCTGGTGGTCATTGCCCATAAATAAGCTATACAACAGAAGGAGGAAACTAACACATGATAGAGCAAACTTCACAAAAGGAAAGGCATCACTTGATCATTATTAGGAAGAAACAATGATCGCTCATAAAATAATCCAAGGCCAGTTTCTAAAGACAAATTGCCAAGGAATCTAAGAATAACAACCACAAAGCCTTCATTAGCTATACCAAACATTTAGGTGGCAACTCTCAAATATGCTGTCAGGTACAGCAAAATGGCAAAAAATACACTGAACCAACTGACATTGCCCACATTCTGGTGGACAAGTTCAGTGCAAACTTCACCCCCCACCCCCAAAAGGGCCTGTGTCCATCCCAGAAGAATGCAGAGCCCCAGACTTTATGGACATGCAGGTAAAAACAGCCCTCTCCAAAGCTAAGAACACAGCATCAATGGGACTGAATGGTGTCCCAGGCTGCGTCTTACACCAGCCCCAAAAGGAACTACACCCTCACCTACATTCACTGTCCAGACTCAACCTTACCACAGGCTATGTACCGAAAGAATGGCATACAGCAACAGTTATCCAGCTCCACAAAGGTGGTGCCACAACAGAACCTGGAAACTATTGCCCTATAGGCCTACTCAGCCTGGTCTGCAAAGCTATGGAGCAAATTATCATGGAATCCATAAACAGAGACATTGGGAACCTCCAGACACTGGACTCTATCCAATTTGGCTTTGTTAAAGGCAGATCATGCCTCCTAAACCTAGTTGACTTCTTTGAAACAGTTACCAAGGACATAGATGGAGGTGAAAGTAGTCCTCACAGCCCACCTGGACCTCACTAAGGCCTTTGACACCACTCGCTACTCTGGCATCATGGACAAGCTTACCAACATGAACATTAACCCCTATGTCACAGGATGGGTGGCCAACTGGCTCACAGATCAAACACACATGGTCAGAGTTGCGGGTGCCATGTCCGACTCTAAACCAGACACAAGTGGCATCCCACAGGTCTTGGTCCTGGGACCCCACCTGTTCAGTAGATACTGCTCAGAGGTACAGGCAAACACGGGAGGAGTATGGCTGACCAGGTTTGCAGATGACTACTAAATGTGGTCCATAATCAATTCTATGGCTGACACAGACATCCTCCAGAAGGATCTTACAGAGACAGATACCTGGTGTCAAAACAATGTCCTCAAGCAGAATGCCAAAAAATGCATAGTCATCCCCTTTGGATAAAACAAAGTGCGCACAAATTACCACATAGTTGGTAATCCAGTTTGTACGGATAATGTAATTATGGACCTGGGGACCCAGGTAGATAGTAAACTCCCCTTTGATGATCACATTGCCAAAGTGTTTAGAAATTCATTCTATGCAGCCCACCTAATGTCACCTAATGTAATCCACTTTGTCAAGTCTGATGATGTCACCATCCTACAAATATACCTGTGGAAAGGAAACCTTCCAGTAATGTATAAAGCATGCTGTGTAAATGCATACTGCTGTAATGTCATAAAAAAGTTAGGTAGGGGTTTGAATCCTGCATTTGCCAGCTGTGTGTGCATCTCCTTGTACAGGAGTAATCTTTTTGGAGACTACTAAAACACCTTAAAAGTGGTATACTCATCTTTGTCAAGTCTGATGATGTCACCATCCTACAAATATACCTGTTGAAAGGTGTATTCCCACTAATGTATATAGCATGTTGTGTAAATGTATAATGCTGTAGTATCATAAAGTAGTTAGATAGTGGTTTGAATCTTGCACTTGTCAACTGTGTGTGTGTCTCCTTGGAGAAGAGCAATCTTTTCGGAGACTACTAAAACACCTTAAAAGTGGTATACTCATCTTTGTCAAGTCTGATGATGTCACCATCCTACAAATACACCTGTGGAAAGGCAAACTCCCAGTAATGTGTATAGTGCATTTTATCAATGCGTATTGCTGTAGTATCATAAAGTAGTTAGATAGGGATTTGAATCCTGCACTTGCCATCTGTGTGTGTGTCTCCTTGGAAAGGAGCAATCTTTTTGTAGACTACTGAAAAACCTTAAAAGTGGTATACTCATCTTTGTCAAGTCTGATGATGTCACCATCCTACAAATATACCTGTGGAAAAAAGAGCACCCAGTAATGTGTATAGCGCATAGTGTAAATGTGTACTGCTATAATATTATAAAGTAGTTAAATAGGGGTTTGAATCCTGCACTTGGTAACTGTGTATGTGTGTGTCTGCTCCACGTGTATGACACTGTTGGTCAATTTGTCGTGGGTTTTGCTTTTACTACTTATGACATATCACAATGACAACAGTATGTGCATTACACGTCAGGTAGCTGTGTGGCAAATACATATACATGCATGTGACCTCAATTATTTCATAGGTGTGAACCCTGCTTTCTCCATGAACACATCTTTTATCTTTGCCAGAGTGTGCTGCTGCTTTTCAGACCTTAAGTCACATCTGTATGCTTGTGACAAGCCTAGCCACTGCAGTGATCCCTGGTCTACGCCATCCGTTTCACATACACTCATTACGGTTTCTATTGAATAGTGTGAGTGAGGGTTTATGCCTGAGGTATATTTGAAACCTGTTCAAAAGCAGCAAATTCTGTCAAAGATGGCTATTTATTATAGGTGTGCAACAACCTTTGTGGATATGCATGCAGACCCCTTATTGCTTATGTGATCCACAGAGGGATTTCCAAAACCCTCTGGAAATGTGATTATCAAAGGAGAGATGACTTAACACATGGCTCTATGTATACATCGGTACCTGTTCCACATTTTGGGGGCTACTACCTATGTAGTACTCTGGGGAATACTATGTTTTGTAAAAGTGGATGACTATGCTTTATTTGGCTGATAGCTTTACAGCATGGGTTTGACACCAGGTATCTGTCTGTATGATACCCTTTTGGAGGATGTGTGTGCCATCTGCAGAATGCATTATAGCCCACAGTATGCATTGCCAAACATGGCCAGACATATCCTTACTGTGTTTGCTTGTACCTAAGAAAGCTATATGCCAAACAGGAGTGGTCCCAGGACTGAGTGCAGGTGAATACTACTTGTTACTGTCATAGAATAGTACTTGAAGGCTGCAAATGTTACTGTGTGTCCTACATCTGTGTGTCAGTTCTCAAGCCATCATCTAACAATTGTTTATGGGCAGGCTGTTGAGGTTATGTATACTACCAGAATGCAAACCAATGACAGATAGTAACAACAGTATCACCCACAGCACAGTGTCAAACCGTGTCATACACACACGTGTACTCAAGTTCCAAAATTTGTGTAGTACAATGCATACTGGCTACCAATAGAAACTATGGAGTGTCTAATACAGGGCATGTCACCCTGCCCATGTGTCCAATATACACGTACATGCAGACAGTGCACCTCAACCATGTTCACAAATGTGCACCTGCAAATCTGTGCTGCACACATCCCACACTTACTGTCCACTCTATAACACATGCTGACAAAACTACACACATCAGCCAAGTGGCACATGGACAGACAATACACAATTGGAATAAACACTGGTGTAAACAATACTACATTGATAATTATAGCTTTAATGCATCATGCCTGCTCAGCTACACCTTCAAGGATATCATTACACTTTACTGCTGACAACATGCTACACACTAAAACATTGCTATGCTGTAATAAATTCAACCTGTGCATCAGCACCATGTTAGCCTGTTCGTGCATCAATGTTACAGATGACATGAGGTGGCACAGGTTTCATCATATGCACAGGGTGTGTTGTTGGTTTGCCAGAGGCCTACATTGAGCCATACAATTGACATGTGTGTGTGAGTGTTGGTGTGAGGGCCAAAAGTACTGTTATGGGCCAATGTGGATGTAAAATGTGCGGGTGTTTGCCCTAGGTGTCTGGTTTATGTGTGTGTGTCTGCATGCACACAGTTCCACCATGTGGCTGCCATACACAGGGATTTGTGGGACAACTACAGACTGTACCTGGCAGGTTTTACAGATCACCATCTCTGGCCATGGATACAGGACCTGTGCCTGGCAGGGGTGCTGCAGACAGTATCAGGTACTAATCCAGACTGAGTACTATCCTCAGAGGTTGACAAATGTCCACTGGATCCAGGTCCCTGCTGGGACTGGCCAGAGCCAAGTGCATGTGGTCTTCTAGGACGGTCTATGGACAGCCTCCCCAATATTGCTGGGGCTGGTACTGGCACTACGGGAGCAGCTATGACTTGATGGACGTCCACAGCGACTACCAGCTGATGATGTTGCTGGCATACGTCCACATCAATATCTCTACCATCCTGCACTGTCCTGACACATGGACATGACAATGTGGAAGACATCTAATATCTCACCCCAACGGCTATCAATGACCTCATTGTAATTACGTATGGCACCTGCTAGGTCACGGATACTGTCATTTACAGAGGTGTTATGAGCCCTCTGTGCCCTTAGTCCCTGTCTGGTGTACTGCTCCATACGGGCCTGTGCCTCCATCACAGCCAGGAACATGCGTGTTGTTGTAAGAGTTGTGGCACCTCTGCCAGGGGCATGATGACCAGCAGTGCTCTGACAAGAACCCCTGGGCATCTGCCTCTGTGGTATCATTCCAGATATCTGGCTATGGCTTCTGTGTCCTGATGCATGTGCCATAGATACCACACTGTCCTGGCCATTGCCGAATGTACACTGTCCCTCTGCTAAGGGCATTGGTGATGATGGATTTACAGCCAGTATGACTGTGTGCATGGATGGGGTGGAGACATGTGTACTGTCAATTGGTGGCCCAACAACAGACCCTGACAAACCTGCCTGCGCCTCAACACACCTATCCTCATTATCACTATCTGTGTCAGTGACATCAGGTTCCCTGCTGCACTGAACCAGCCCCACCTCAACACCTGTGAGAGGAAAACAGGAAACACACTTTAAGACCTGTACATGATGTCAGACCACATGCACATATGCACAAACACACACACACACACACACACACACGCAAACACACACACACACACACACACACACACACACACACACACACACACACACACACCGTCAGCAATCTCAGAACATACTCAATAGCAGTTGATGGTGGGGTACAGTATCACAAGCAAAACAGTCATATCACACATGTCAGCATGCAGGACATGTGTTGCTCAACAGCGTGCAGTGCAAGTATAGACAGTCCTTCTTACTAACAGTATACATGACTTTGATGCATGTGTTTTCTTGTTCGGTGATTGGCCTCCCCCTGGAACGCAATGCATACATGGACACAGCATTGCTGTGCAAGTATTCAAAACTCTGTAATGTACTGTGCACCATCACCCCCAGGTCTACATTCCATGGCTGGATGTGTATTGGTGTGTCACATAGATATCCAATTCTGATTAGAGCCTCTGTGTCTTTAGAAAATAATTGTGGACACAGTTTTAGCTCATGCATGATGTGTATACACACAAGATCAGTGGTGCATGTATAACTGATGGAATACCATTGGTCCACATACCCAATGTACAGTAGTTATGGTGAGTGTAGATCATATTGTGGACATGTCAGTGTCATCCATGACATGGCATGCTAAAACACAACTGCAAATTTAAACATCACACATACCCAATGTGTGTCATATGACCTAGCCACTCAATAGCGTCACAAGACATATATGTGTCAGTTGTGCAAATGGTGATTGGTATGCATATTGTTTAGAGGTGCATATGTTTGCACACACACAACATTGAGGTGTATAGCAATGAAAGCTATGTGTAGTACTGTGGTTACAATAACTGGATGGGGTGTAATACCATAAGCCATCATCATGAAGCATCATGTGGTCACTCAAGGCTACAAATGCATCCCAAACCAGCACCTATCATGCTGTACCGGAACTGCACTACCATGGTTGCATTCACCATTTCACAACCAGTTGTTACATGGGTTTGTAAGGAGACCAATCAGGAGCATTCCCTAGCATGAATGTGTTGTGTGTTGCAGAGTGTTTCATTGCCCCATGATAGGCCTCTACCCCTCAGGGATATTATGTGTGCTGTGCGAATGACATTTGGGATACTGGAGTGTGACTTTACAGAGGGTTTGTGAATCCTTCATGTGTAGCATGTTAACATGTTCTGTGCATGACATAGTTGTGTATGTTATGTGCATGTTGTGTATCGACTCTGCCTATCCAATGGTCACTACAGTGTAGCCACATTTGTTTGAGATGGTCTGTGTATTGCATGTGTTTGAGGCAGCTAATCACATTAGTGAGATGTGCGTGGTCTCACAGCAAACATGCACAGCATGCATTTTGGGTAGGTGTGTTACATGTGTACATGGCCTACACCTTAACTATGACATGCACTTTTTATTTGCAATAATAAATGTAGAACACACTCACCAGCATCTGTCCGCTGCCTTGCTGTCACACCAAAGGGACCTACATAGAGACATGAGACAGTTTGTCAGTGGCGACAGCTGTGGCATTGCTACTGTGGGTTTGCAATCTTACAGGAGAACAACTGTTTACATTCACAGGCCTACAGATTATGTTCCAAATGATCAGTATTGCACAACAACAGGCTCCACATCTTCTAACTTCACAGCACACATCTCACACATGCATGATCTACCAATAGAGGTAACAGTAGTCTACAGATATGCCATGTTACCTGCATGCTCCATGTGTTCTTGCTGGGTGGCTCCAACCTCCATCATGGTAAATGTCTGCTACTGTTTTTGTTGGGCAGGTGCCACCAGGCTCAGGCACAGCTCCTCCACTCTGGTGAGGGGGGGATGGATGTTAACCCCACTACCTGTTGCAAGCTGTTGTCTCTGTACATAAGAAGCATGCTGACGGACATGTCCAAGTAAGTCACTGCAGTGGTGGCGTACCTGCTCATATGTCCGGTTATGCAGGCCTACCTCGTTTACCCTCCGGACAACATCTTGCCACATTGCAGTATGCTCCTGCTGGTCTAGGCTGGTTCTGGAGAATAGTAGGCTGTAGTGCTGAATCATACAGCTGGTAAGAATCTCATCTTCAGCGCTAGGATTTCTACAGTGTGCCATGATCCCTGAAAGACATAAAGAAAAAAATATGTCTGAGCAAGTCATATGGCACATTTAACATTATACAGTACAGATATCACTGAACTAGCTGACTGAGATTAAACACTTTCACGTTACAGGCATACCCACACACACATCAGACATAATTGCAAGACACAAAGGTATGGCAACCCAGATAAGCTTTATGTGTATACCATACAGTACTGTATGTCAGTACTTATAAAACCTTAAGCTTGAAGAAGGTAATCTGTGATAACTACAGGGACCACATAAAACAGTGGTTCCAAGCAATGTGGACATACACCATGCTTTGCTGTTTAGACCCAGAGCTTCAAATAGTACTACAGTACATACAAGATTTGGATTCAACATCAGTACCAATCAATAAGCATACATGTAGTGCTTTAGCCTCCAATGACACACCCCAGATAACACCAAGGGACTACATCAGACTGTATGCCATAGTGCTTTAGCTGCCTAGCAACAGCATACACAACTTTTGCTGGGATCAAAGCAAGGACCCATAATACCATGACAGAAACAGTTTCCCACTAAGCTATCCCACAAATACACATCTTTGACATATTCACTAACACATTGACCATCACACTCAGTCAACTTTACATAGAATCTATTGCAACAAGTAGATGTGGGTGTGTATGAGTATATATGACTCTCTCTCTCTGTATATGTATATACATATACATATATGTATAGGCACATATACAGTCCACCTTTCATGGTGGGAATATCAATTATACAAAGGATGTGAGGTATACAGTAATGTAATAATATCGCACAGTCTTGTGAGAAATGCATTGAAAGTGTTCACAGCCCAGGTAGCTTTAGCAGGCCTCACTGGCTGCAACATTGCAAACTGTACAAAACAGCCACAGTGTTTAACCACCACATGTCATATACAAACACTGTATGCTGTTTTGCTTGTCACACACTAAAACCTACATACAAATATGCACACAACAACCTTCACCAACATATATATGTCCACCCTTCACAAACAGTTGCAATATGTCGCTTGCTCTATGCAGATATACAGATGTTAATATATATGACGCATATATATCTCTCCGTATGTGTGTGCCATACACACACAAGGTCCACACTGTTGTAAGTCCCTGGGCCTCACAGCTGAACTGTTGGACCTTGCTGCAGCATGAACAGATGTCACATGTGAACACACAGTAACATTAGAGGGGGTATATATAGCTCCAAATGCTAGATTAGCATTCTAGCCTGAGCTACACATTTTACAGTTATGTTCCACTGCCCACAAGTACACACTGAATTGCCCATGGCAGTAGTTAAGCAGGACATCTGTGCATAGATACATACTGCTGCCACATATGTGCTGCCACATATGAATGGTTCACATTATGTAGATTACTCTTCAAAAACATCTACTACATGCCAGTAAATATATATCTGTTACATACCTTTCCTTTGTATGAGTTGGTGTTATTTCTTTTTCTTTTTCCTTTTGCTTTTCACTGTCTCTCTCTTTCTCTCTCTGTCAGTCTCTGCAATAGAGTGATTAAGTTTGTTGGCAGCAATTACAGCCTGCTTTTATAGGTATTTGCACATGTGCATGTGATGGCCTCTGCACCAATTGGTGGCCATCATTTGCTAATTACATGCAGCCTGCTGTGTGGTAATTGCAGTAATCACTGTCATAGCAACCCAATGCTATAAATTGCTAACTCAGGTAGGTGTGGTCCTTTCAGCTTTCCAAGATGGGGATCATGCTTGTTTGCTGTGGACATCATTGTTTAAGGCAGAAGGTTGGTATAGTTCTTATATCTGAAGCCAGGGGTGTAACCAGTGATTTAAATGTTGTATTCAGACCTGAATGTTGCTGCTTCCAGTACACACTTGTCAGTGTAGAATTGTACTCACCCCTCAAAATGCTAACCCAAGATACATGGGAGTATGTACTTTCTTTTCTAATTGTACAATTAACTGCCATACAAAACTAGTTATTGAGATGTATTCCTTTGGCACATGAATTGTTTGTGAACTGCTATACTGTGAATATTAATTTACTCACTTCTGAACAATTTGTGCTTTTTTAGTGTTGACATTGGCACAGGCTGCTCAAGAAAACTGGACAAATTTCAGTACTGAGTATGCCTGCCTACATCCTTGGTAGACCCTGAACACACAGGTATATTCTACATTTGGGTAGGGGTGCAGAAGTACAGAGGGCATTATGTATTATTGTGTGAATGTTATCTTGCTGGACTTAAAGGGTTGCTGTGTACCTGTTAGTTTATCAAGGCAAGTGGTCTGTCTGCATAGCTCCCAACTGTGAACCTATCCACATGGTAGCCAGAGGTTAGCCTGTTATTCTTTGTCTGTACACCACACTGGTCTTTTCAGCACTGGAACAATGGCATTGTTACAGTTGGTTGCTACCAGTACATGGCTACATCCTTTTGTATTTCAGTGTTGTACTCCTACATAAGGGTATGCTTCTGGAACTCCTTCCAAAGCTATTTGCACAGTGTGTAACAGCAGAAAAGCTGATATGCCTCTGTGTTTCTGCCTCTGCCAGGCCTCTCAAACACACAGGTACATATTTGAACAGACTCAAGGAAAAGTAGGTAAAAGTGAGGTACACCTTTAAAATATTAGTGCCATTAAGTTGAGACTTTGAGAGAACCAGAGCATATGGATTAATACACCTTTTCTGAAGTACAAGCAGTGTATAACTCTTACTTATTGTCATTATTTCTTAAGTGTAATTCACCACCTTTCTGGCCAATGTCAATACTTTTCAGAGGGATTCAGAGGAACACAGCTAAAATTTGTTTCAAAATCAGGAACATCCCTGAAAATTAGGCACAGTTGGGAGGTATGGCCTCTGCCCTAATCAAATATGCCAGTATCTGTCCTGCTATGATACTGTGTGGTGGTTGTAAAGTGCTGCTGTAACATTAGTTCCTGCTAGCATGGTTGCTTCTCTTATCACAGTCATGTAATGCAATTCCACAACAACTGCTGGTAAAGATCCACAGAACAAGTTGTGTGTTATGACATTCAAATTTTTCCTTTACATTCAGTCACTTTGATGCATGATATATTTATTTCAGCACCAACTTGCATATTTACTGTGGCTTAGTGGTACTTCATGCCATGTAGTGTGTACAAGGTCATGGGTTTGAAACTGACAGAGGTGTTTTATTTTGCTGCTGAGCAGAACAAGGGCCCTCACATACAGAGTGACTAAGGCACTTTTATGCAGTTGTAAGTGGGTTTGCATGGGTTTGCGTGGGTTTGTGTGATGCTTAGCAATGCTTAGCTAAGCACAAACAAGTGCACACTCTCGCAAACCCGCTAACTACTGCTTAAAAGTGTTTACTCCTGCTAACCCCCGTGCTCATTTCTCTGAAAGAAAAGAAAATGAGGGAGATAGGAAAGTGGTGAAAACGGGGCACAAAGAGGGAAAGACAGTAGGGAAAACAGCTCAGGATGTGCAGGACAGGTGTAGGGAAGGTCCATAGCTGCCCATTTCTTTAACAGCAACAGCTGTGCATATGCAATAAATTTGGAGGGAAATATGAAATCTTCCACCCCCGAGAGAGGGGTAAGGACAACAAAGTATGTTGTACTGCCAATTAAATTACATTTTATGTGCCCAGCGGACATGTGTGCAAAATGGGCAGCTATGTTTGGGGCATCATTTTTTTTGGGGGAGCAGATTGCCCTTTTTTTTCAGGTGAGAGTGGAATGTGGGGTAGGGGAAGTAGGTATATTTGGGGAGGTAGTTTGGTGAGGTAAGGAGACAAGACAAACAAGACACATACTGGGGCGGAATATGACACATGTGGTGGGTGAACACCATTGACGGGGAAGGATGTTTGGAAATCGCAAGCCCATGAGCCCACAGATGGCAACAGTGGAACCGAGATCCCCATCCATGGGCAGTCACCACTGCACCTTCACAGCCCAGAGGGTGGCTGTGCTGGGGGCTGTGTAGGGGGGCAGGCTCACCAGTGAGTCACTCCACTCGTGCCTCAAGCTGGCATAGAGGACCAGCGACAGAACGCTTGATCTCTCTATGCATCACAGCCCGGACTGTTCGGAGGGTGATAGGTGGCCCTCCTCCACCCACACTTACATGGTGGGGATGAGCCCCATCCCCTGCAGCGCTTCCACCCAAAGGTGGTACAGGGCCAATGGCGGAGGAGGTCCCAGGCTGGGCACCAGACCTACTAGTGCCAGGTGCCATCGCCAGCTGAGGTGGGACAGGTGGGTCCACTGGGACCGGCCTTTCCATACATTCTATGTTTTGGAGGAATCAATGAAAATATGTGTTAGTAACAGTCAACAGCATTCCCAATTAGTTATAACAGCATGCAGAAGTATTACCATTAACCCAACACACCAGAGTTCCAACAGTTGAACAGCAAGCATAACATATGCATATATAGAACAAAAGTGGACATTACAACAGCATGCATGTTTAATTGATGGCAACAGGCCACCAATATTGTGGTATTTGAACAGGGCACATGCATCGAAATAAATACAGATATTTATAAACCAATAGGACATATGTCCCAACAAATGTTTTGAGATTAGACATACCCATTGAGGTGTGGAATTGCATTTTTATGCACATACAATAGGGTGGAAAAGGATAGCTCCATTAACAACTTATATATCCTTCTAGTTTACACTACATTCCTATTAACTGCAGTTATATGTCCCCTGCATGTATTATTACACTACCCAATTGTCCTTAAATTGTGAAATGGGTTTTGCTAGATCTTTATATACATGAGCTGTATCTGACATACAAACTGTCCGGGATACAGATGTTACTGCTACATATTTTGTGAGTTGCTCAGACACACTACTGCTGAGATGGTACACTGACAGCTCTACTTTCCTATAATTATCAAGATATGTTCAGGTGAAATTATCAGTTATATGTTAACAGCTCCCTACATTTCTGGCAGCACACTGACATTTCCGGGGAACACAATACCAAACTACTCATGTGCCAGATTAATCTGTACATGCTGGGCATGTACCAACAGTTGAGGACTGTAAATATGCTTAAAAGCTACTGGCACTCCCTTCATCCACTTTATATGGGCCTACCCAAGTGTGAGTTAACAGCGCTTAATATAACAGTACTATTTCTATAAAGCAAGAGTACAACAACATATCAAAGAAAATGACACAGACGCACTCCAGGAATTATACCTTTATTAAGACCTAAAACACTTTTCTAGAGACTCTCTCATTTATTTTATATAACAGTACATGCAGAATAATTATTAAAGAATTATTATACCTTTATTTATTGGGTTAAAAAACTTTTTTTCAGGCTCTCTCATTTATTTTATATAACAGTACATGTAGAATAATTACTAACCTGCCTGGTGGTGCAGCCTTAGCAGCCTATCTGCATAGGCTTGCTGGTTTGCAGCGCGGACACCTGCAGCTGTGAAGTAAATGAAGTGATATTGAGACATACCTATCCATAGTATAGACTAGAATAGCAATTCTTACATACTTAATTCCGTGGCTACTTACTCAGTAGTGGGGCATTTTCCATCCCACGGGCCTCCTGGATCCACTGGTCCAGTTGATCCTCCTTGCATCTCTTCAGGTCTGCATGGTGGTGTCTGACCTGCTCACAAGTCTGAGGGACGCCTGTGGCACTGGTGAGTTCATGAGCTAGACGGTTATAGGCTTCCGCTTTGTATTGGGTTCCCTGGAACTGGCCCCAAAGGAGTCTATCCTTGTGATTATGGACAAAGAGCCAAACCATTACTTTTGACTCCTCAATGCCCCAATGTTGCGCTCGAAATCGAGATCCCTGTCCAGCACCAGCCATGCTGCCTGCAGATGGGAGCTACAACCAGTTATGGCAAGTATTCCCACCTATGGAGCTTAAATATGCCTCATTTACCTCACTTATTTGTGATTGGCCAGTTTTGAAAAAACTCATCTGAAGGCACACCTGCTTAGCAATGGGTAAACTTCCATTGATATGTATGTGTGTGTTGAAAGTGGATGGTTGTGAAATGCTGTCATGGCTTAGTGTTTCAGTACTGTGATTATGGTGCATAGTATCCCGGGTTCTAGCCCTGTCATTGCTTTTTATTTTACTACTGGCCAGATCGGCTAGGAGGTGTGGCTGTGTTTAGCCAACTTTGCTCAACTTTGCCCGACGTTGCTCTAAATTGCTCTACGTTGCTCGACATTGTGCTGGTTAGTGCAGAGTGCAACTCTGCGCAAACATGTTCTGTTTGCGCTCGTTGGTGTGATGCGCAGCTACGCGCAAAACCATTGTGCTAGTTAATGCAGTGCTCAGCTATGAGCAATTACATTTAAATATGCTTAATACTGGTAAACTTTGCTTAGCAGTGCTTCACATTGCTTAAGATACGTTACTTATGCATCCATCAGTATGCATAACCATTTCACCTTCATATATGTATATATATATATATATATATATATATATATATATATATATATATATATATATGTGTGTGTGTGTATAAAATTTGTTCACTACTACATAGGCCATTTAAATGCTTTTTACAAAAATGTAAATGACAAATGTCAGGAATTATTTTTATATACAGATTTCCAACAGAAAAAAGAAGGGGGAGTGGTGGGACTCGAACTGGGAATGCCTCCTCTTTGTGCGAAGGCTCTACCACTACGCTATTGCTATTTTGCTTAATTTGCATATAAGTTTCTTATTATCCTCTTCGGTGTCTAAACTGCTAACTGTAGCTAAGCAATGGGCAAACCCGTGCAAACACACCAAATACAGGCAGCCATATCGGAAATAATAAAAAAAAATGTTTACATTTTATAATTCTACAGGGGTTTAGAATGTGGGGGAGTGTAGTGTGTGTATGTACACATTTGAGCAGACTCGCTCATATAAGTAGACATTTCCCAAGTGTCAGACTTGCAGGGGTGTGGATTTTTGGACTGCTCAGCAGTCCGACATGCCCCCTGAACTCTTGCATGCTCCATGTTAGCCTTAGAGTTGAGGCAGCACACCCTCATTAATATGCATGGCGTGCTGCCATTTTACTCTTAGACTGGCTCTTCCGTGTAAGACTAATCTAGTCTTACACGGAGGATTAGTGAATCCTGGGGAATGTCTAGAGTATGTACTCATGCAATCTCAAGCAAGTTATAACTAATGTCCCTTTCCACAAAGAAGTAGTAAAAAATAACAGAAAAAAATATAATAATAATAATCAAAAAATGTTTGTTACCTCCAAACAGTTATACTTGATAAAATGAAACAACACAGCATGATTTAAGATAAAACTTGGCTATTACTTCCCCAGTCATGTTCAAGGAAGATAATTTTAATTCTGGCTACATCTTATTTAACAACTGATTCAGTGAGTAAGTACCCATTTGAGAGAATTATGAGGAAAATTCAGCAGAAAGCTGCAGTAGTTGATATTTAAATTGAACAAGTTGTAAAAGAAGAAATGAGTCTATAACATATAGGTGTTATCTCACAATGTATTATAAAGCAAGGTAGAATGAAGAACAGTAACTTTCTAGAAATTCCGTGAAAGAAAGTAAAGACTGATATAAATATGAGTTTATGTTTAAAATTAACGATGATCGCAGCCCAGATCTGCAGCACAGAAAAATAAAGACTTGACTCTTACACCAGACAGCCCTAGTTCTAGTATCATCTCAGGTGCTGAAAGAGCTGTGTAAGATGGAGATGTTTGTGGCATTTGTGGTTCACCTACTACAGGGAAGGAAGAGGTGATTTGCCAGTCAGTTATATTGGGGCAAGTGGAGGTTTTGGAGACTATCCACATGTTGTAGGGCCAGGGGTGATTTGGGCTTTGTATCTCAAGTCTGTGATAGTAGATCTTAAAAGGCATGCATGTACATGTCAGGGACAGGACATTGGATGACTAATGATGAAGCAGTCCCTACACTGCAAATCTAAAGGATGCGATAGAGATAATAGAAATTTTGCTTACTGCTCATATCTCAAGAGGAGCAGGAGCACAAAGAACATGGCTCCTGGGGTGATGTCCCCTTCCAATATGGTAAGCAGAGGCTTGGTGTTCAGTAAGTATGGGAGACAAAATATGATACAAAAAGAAATGATGCAAGAATCTTTCATAAACCAAAGTATTTTTTTAATTTAATAGGTAGGTGAAATGTGCCAGCCCATTAACATAGAAGTAAATAACCCATCTGTGCTGCACTCACCTTGGTTTGAGTGCAGACTTGGGCTGCTGGTTGGGCTGATCAGAAAAAAGTATCAGTGGTGCAGTAGGAAGCACACTTACCTTTGCTGCTAGAAGACCAAACGTCTGTGGGTTCTATTCTCACTGATACTACAGTGAAGTATTAAAAGAGTGCAGTAGTCAAGAGTGTGCTGTCCTTTGGATAAGACATTAAGCTATGGTTCCATTTGCTTGAGTTGGTGGCTTCTCAGCAGTCAACCTGCATATCAGCAAGCTGCATAGCATGACCAGATGTTGTACTGGAATTATCTTTAGTTGAGCACTTTTGTCCTAAACATCAGGACGTCTTTAGAAATCTTTCCCAGGCAGGCCTGACTGCACCAGGGAGTGAGTCATGATGATCACTGAGTAATTCAGTCAGTAAAATGTACAAACTGATTCTTCTCATTGTAAGTAACAATAAATCAACTGTGTATCATTTTTCTTAATGTTTTAGAAACAGATCAGAAATCAGTTTCTCCAAAAAACACAATTTTCTAAACCAATATTAAGTGCCATCAGATTTACCATGGAGATTCCTTCTACGATCCTTTTTGACATGAGCAGTCTGCCAGTTTTTCTTAATCCAACATACATCTGGCATTGATAGGTATCCCCCCCAGCTAAATACGTCTGGCCTGCAATACAATACCAACCTTAGCAGATCCCATAAGCAGGACCCTACACGACAAGGGCAGTACATGTTAACAGTACTCCATCCCACTTGTAGGATGTAAGGCTGGCATTACTAACATATCATGCAGTACAGTCAAGTGACATGTCATGGTTGGGGGAACCCCTGTCCAGGTGCAGTAAGTAGCTGGGATCCCTCATACAATCCAATAGCCCTACACCTGACAATGGCTTCACCAATGTTGGCAAGGACATCCACAAACTCACCATGTCAGCTGGGAACTACCACCTGGTAGCTGGATGATCATGGTCTGCAGGGACATGGAACATACCATCAATGAACCCATGGCCAATATCACTGGTTATCTCAACACATGGGACTCTGTCAATGTTGGACTTGTCAAAGGCAGAGAATACAACCTGAACCCGGTATACCTCCTCAACCCAATTATGACAGGTGTAGGTGAGGGTCAGGAGGTGCACAATGCCTATGTACATCATAGCAGGCTATTGTACACCATCCCGCTTGTAGGAATGCATGTAGTTGTTACAGGATCTACCTCCGTTCACAGGATATGTTTCCACCAGGACTACTTGGCATGTGCCAACATACCACTGGTGCCATCCCATGGGCATACAGTCCTTCACAGGTCATAGATGTGTCAGTGCCCTTCTCCACACTGTTGAGGTGTGCAGCACTACTGGGGTTGCTATAACTCACTGGGTGTAGCTGTTGTGGACATGACTGCCATACTTGCAGTTACTGTTGCATCTATCCCCCCACATAGCTGTCTGTAATACTGTACAGTATATGTAATCAGTTTGTTAGTTGTTATCTACACCATTCACAGTAGTTGAGCGCCTCACACCCTCCTTAGGGAAGGGCTATGCCACCGGCATTGGCACACACATGTTACTTAGGTGAGGATTGCAGTGGAGTGGGGAGAGGGACATACACCCTGCTGTTAGCATGTTCAATGCCATCCACATTGCAGACCGCATATATACCACTGTGTGGTTGTGTCTATGCTGTCTTGGCGGGATTACACGTGCAACAGATGTGTTACCTCCACAGGGACATACCTCCATGTGTACAGTCCTGTACCTGTACTGCATCCTAACCAAAGGCACTTTGTGTTGTACCCTGCCATGGCATGTGTACCACCCACTACACTCACTGGTGTCCACTGTAGAAGGCCTGCTGACACCACTACACCCCTCAGCCATGTGGCACATGGAAAAACACAACACAATCTGAACAGATACTGGTGACAACAATACAACATTTTTAATTAAAGCTAGGATGCATCATGGTTACACAGCTACACCTTCCAAGATATTAGCATTTCACTTTACTGCTGACAACATGCTACACATCATTCCATTGCTACACTGTTGTACAGTCACCCTGTGCATCAGAACAATGTTAGCCTGCCCCTGCATCGATGTTACGGATGTCAGGCAGTGGCACAGGTAGCCTCATATGGACAGGGTGTGTTGTTGGTTTGCCAGAGGCCTAGGCTGAGCCATACAATTGATAACATGTGTGTCTATGAGGGGGTTGAGTATTGTTATGGGACACTGGTGATGTCGTGTGAGCAGGTATGTGGTTGCCCTAGATTCATTGTTTATGTGTGTGTGTGTCTGCCTGCACACAGTTCCTCCATGTGGCTGCCTTATACAGGGAATTGTGGGACAGCTGAAGACTGCGCATGGCAGGGTTTGCAGTTCACCATTTCCAGCCATGGACATGGGACCTGTGCCTGGCAGGGGTGCTACAGGCAGTATGAGGTACAGAGCCAGACCGAGTACTGTCCCCCAAGTTTGACAGACATCCACTGGATCCAGGTCACTCCTGGGACTGGCCAGGGTCATGTGGATGTGGTCTGCTCTGACAGGTTGTGGACAGCCCCCCCCCACAGTGCTCGGGCTGGTACTGCCACTACGGGAGCCGTTGTGACTGTTTGGACATCCACGGCGACCTCTAGCTGCTGGTGTTGCTGCCATATGTCCACATGGCCATCGCAATCATCCCACCCTGTCCTGATTCATGGACATGACATTTTGGATGAGTTCCAATGTTTCACCCCACAGTCTATCCATGACCTCAGTTTAATTACAGATGGCACCTTCTAGGTTACAGATGCTGTCAGTTATAGAGGTGTGATGAGCCCTCTGCACCCTTATACCCCACCTGGTGTACCATTCCATTCATGCCTGTGCCTCCATGACAGTCTGAAACATGCATGTGGTTGAAATAGGGGTTGCAAGTCTGCCAGGTGCATGATGTCCAGCAGTGCTCCTACGAACACCCCATGCACATCTGCCTATGTGATACCCCACCAGATATCTGGCTATGGCTGCTGTGTCCTGACACATGTGCCATAGATACCACACTGTGCTGGCCCATGCCAACCATAGGCTGTCCCTCATCTAGGGCCAATGGTGATGAGGTGTGTAGAGACAGTGTGACTGTGTGTGTGGATGGTGTGTATATGTGTGAGTTTTCAATTGGTGGCCCAGCTGCAGCCTCTGATGACCCTTCCTGTGCCTCAACACACCTATCTTTATGGTCACTGTCTGTACCAGTGACATCAGATTCCCTGCAGGGGGGACCCAGCCCCACCTCACCACCTGTGAGGGGAAAACAAGGAACAGACTGTAAGACCTGTACAACACCACTAAACAGTAAATACATGCATGCACACACACACACACACACACACACACACGCACACACACACACACACACACACACACACACACACACACACACACACACACACACACACACACACACACACACACACACACACACACACACACACACGTGTGCAGACATGGCCACACACACAAACATACACACATGCAGTCAATATACATGGAAACCCATACACTACACCAGACAGCACCTACAGATAGCTCCCGCAACCCCATAACACACACAATAGCAGGTGATGGTGCAGTACAGTATCACACACATACCTGTGAATACACACAAGTCAGCATGCAGGACATGTGGAGCTGAACAGCATGCAGTGCAACTGTAGTCAATCCCAGTTACCAACATTATACATGGCTGTGATGCATGGCTTCTGTTTGTAGGTAATGGCCCTCCCCCTGGAACCCACTGCACCCATGTCCACATCATTGCTGTGCATCCATTCATCACCCTGGCATGTACTGTGCACCATACCTCACGGGAGTGCACACCATTGCAGGATGTGTCTCTGTGTGTCAAGTGTGTTTCCATTGCTTCTCACAGCCCCCGTGTGTTCCTGGATCATGTGTGGACACATGTGTTTAGTGAATGCTTGATGTGTATTCACATAAGTCATCATCAGTGGTGCATGTATGAGTGGTAGATTACCATTAGACCAACCACACAGACATTGTACTGTGCCTATGGTGAGTGTAGAGACCATTATTGACTATGATTGTGCCCTGGTTGATGTTGCCTGTGGTACACAGAGGTTCATAGGTGAGTACTGTTCTATTGGTCCTGGGGCCTACATATGCCTAGCCACAGGGGTTCCCTGCCATGTACCACCCACTAATGTTATTCCCCTGTGCCCCTGTCAGGCTATGGCACACACATGCTACCCAGGGTATATTTCCCATTCCCCATCCATTTGGCAAGTGTTTCTGTCAAGAGGGCCAATGAGTAGGATGGCCTGACATGTATGGGTAGTCTGTTACAGAGTGTGGTGATTCCCCAGGACAGGGCCCTATCCCTCCAGTATGTTCTGTGTAATGTGCTGATTAGGTTTAGGACCTTGGAGCATGTGTTAGCAGAGGGAGTGGGATGTCGTTATATGTAGCATGTTCAACTGCTTTGTGTATGACATAGCTGTGTATGTTGGGCAGATGTCAGCTGTGCCTGGGCAATGTGCACTGGAGTGTAGCCACAGTTTTCTGAGATGGACTGTGTATTGCATGTGTCTGAGGCTGGTAATCCGATTAGTGAGGTGTGTGCTGTGTCAGTGCACATGTACAGCATGCATTATGGGTAGGTGTGTTAGATGTGTACATGGCCTACACCTTAGCTATGACATGCACAGTGAATTGCCATGCATAACCTTAAACTATACTCACCGACATCCGGCCGCTGCCTTGCTGGTATCCCGAAGGTACCTACAGTGACATGGGACAGAGTTGATGTCAGTGGCCACAGCTGTGGCATTTCTACAGGGTGGCTGCAATATTACAGTACAACAACAGCTGAAGTCCACAGTACTACAGTTTGTGCATTACTACTTATCAGTACTACACAGCAACATAACCCACATCTCACACATGCATAGTCTACCTGTACAGATGCAGACAATACAGTAGTCTGCTGATATGCCCTGGAACCTTACCTGCATGCTCAATGCGTGGTGCATGAGTAGCACTCACCTCCATGACTGTATAGGTCTGGAGCTCTTGCGGGCGGGCAGGTGCTACCAGGCTGATGAGCAGCTCCTCCACTCTGGTGAGGGGGGATGGATGTTATGGCCCCCCTGTTGTGAGGTGGTCACCCCGCACAGCAGCAGCATGACATCGTACTTGCCGGAGCAGGTCACTACAATGGTGGCGGACCTGCTCATAGGTTCAGCTGTGCAACTCCACCTCCTTCACGCAGTGGACCACATCAGTCCACAAGGCTGTTCTCTCTTGCTGGTTCATGCTTGTCGGTGAGAAGAGTAGATTATAGTTGTGGATCATGCTGGTGACGATGATATCCTACTCAGTGGCACTGTATGCAGGGTTTCTCGGATATGCCATAGTCCCTGAAAGACATAATGATGGAAATTTGTCTGAGCAACTCATATGTCATGTTTACCATAATACAATACACATATCAGTCTCCCACCACCATATCAGCTCTAACATAATGTTCACACTACGCTACTGGCATGTGTCCAGTATGTGTACTACTGGGCCATATATTGTATTGTACAACACCTTCTGCTATGTGGTTATAGACATGCTCTCTGTGGCGACACTAGAGTGTATTTCACCTGCATGCCATTGTCACTGCCACTATGTTTCCACATATGCATGTGGTACGCCTGCTATGTGATTGCTACACATCTGCCATTCTGTAGTATTGGAGATATCTATGCATGCTGTTGGACATGTTCTGGGATTGTGTGGACTATTACAGCCCACATATGTTCCATGACAGTTACACACCAGTATGTGTAGGGGTTATTTGCCAGCAGGAACACCACTCCAGCCTAATGTGCACATGTTACCAGTCCACATCACATCCATGGCCCACCATGGAACCTCATTTTCTACTGTTCCATCACTACCTTTATGTGGAAGCTCCTCAGGGGATGGTGTCCCCCCACCATGGAGCACACACAGACATGTGTCTGTCACCCAGGTAGGTTTGCTTGTATTGGGCATAGGGAAGTCCACAGTGGCATGGGGTATGTGCTTCATCACCTGGAGGCATGCAGTAGACATACACAAAGTTCGATATGCATGTCCCTCCTGCCCAGCACACAGACTAGGCACCTTTATGTCCATGTAGATACTGTTGTGACTGTCCATGGATGGCCACCATGTTCCCTTTATTCCCATGTGGGGGCTCAATGGCCTCAACACTCCAAATGTAACTACCCGTCCACATTGTTTAACCACCACATGTGTCATATACCAGCCCTGTATGCTGTCTTGTTTGTCACCCAACCAGACCTACATACCAATATGTGCCTAATATCCTTCACCAAAATATATACCCCAGCATCCCATACAATTGCAATGTGTTCCCAACATGGGTTACACACCTCACTCCTCACTCCATCTTGCAGCCATGTACTGGTGTGTATGTATGTTGTGTATTGATGTGTGATGTTCTCTCACACATGTCATCGCAGGGAAAATGTATTGCCATGTATATATATTTTTATATCTACACACACACACACACACACATATATATATATATATATATATATATATATATATATATATATATATATATATATATGTGTGTGTGTGTATCTACATATATCAATGTATATATATATATATATATATATATAGGTCTATATTATATCCTCGAATGCTTAAAAAAGCGAACGCTGATTGATCGAACTTATTTTCGTGAAACTGCAAAATATCGAAGCAGCAGAAACTCTAATTTTTTTCCTAGGGAAAGAATTCGGTTGTTCGTTTCTATTGCTAAGGTATTCTCAGTGTTATGGTGGAAAGTTACCGGTCGGATTCAGGTAAGTGTGCGATTGTGTGGATGTGAGTGTTAGGGTGATTTAGGTGAGTTAGGTTAGGGCTCAGGTTAGGTGTGTGTGCGATTGAGTGGACATGAGGGTTATGGTGGATTTAAGTGAGTTAGGGTTAGGGAGCAGGTGAGGTAAGTGTGCGATAGTGACAGACCTTAGGATTAGGGTTTGGGTTAAGGTAAGTGGGTAGTTAGTGGTGTGTGCATAGTTTAGTGTAGGGTTAGGTATCAGATTTTAGGTGTATGTGTGTGGATTTCTGTTTTTTTGGTGTGCTTGTGTTGTGTGTATGCATTTTGGATCAGTGATTTTTTTTCCCAGGGAAAAAAATCACTGATCTGACAGTTTGAGATTGTAAGCTTTTGCTTAAATTAGGACGATCAATCAGCGTTCACTTTTTTAAGCGTTCAATGATAATATAGACCCATGTGTATATATATATATATATATATATATATATATATATATAATCGCTATAGCTCTTTCTCCCTCTCTCTTTCTCTCTCTCTCTCTATATATATATATATATATATATATCGACATACACACACATATATCTGTCTGTATACATATGTGTATATATATATATATATATATATATATATATATATATATATATATATATATATATATATATATATACATATGTGATATATGTGTATGTGTAGATATTTTGTGTTGTTTATATACCTATATAAATGTATAACTGTCTGAGGTTCTGTACACATACACAGCTGTGAATATGTATCACACATATATGTATCTGTATGTGGGGTACATAGGAACATCTGGACCACACTCATGTACCCTCTTTACTTCACAGCTGAACTGTTCTGCCTTGCTGCAACACAGACAGGTGTCACATGTGAACTCAGACAAACATTATGGGGTATATATAGTTACAAACTTTAGATAAGCATATTATACAGCTATGGTAGTGTGGGCATGCTATGCTATACTCTAACATGACTGTCCTGCAGGTGTTGTGGTCTCTCACCCATGTGTCTATCATGGCGGTAATAATATCCCTACCAGCCATTGACCACAGTAATTTACAGAACACAGATACCATGGGTCACATCCTTACCATTCACTGCTGGTCTGCACATTTGACAGGTATGTCCCACTGCCCACAGGGACTAATACTACTGTCTAGTGCAGTCGTTGAGCACAGCATCATTACAGGAACATGTACTGATGGCACATATACATCCTTTCACAGTATACATCCTATTATTCTATGCCATATACTACATGCCAGTAAATGCATATCTGTTTCACATACCTGTTATGTTGTTTCCACTGTAACACAACCCTGAGCTTTGTGAACCTTCTTGACATGTTTTTTTTTTCTGTCTCAGTCTCTCCAGTAGAGTGATTGAGCTGGTTTGAATAGATTGCAGCATGCTTTTGTTGGTATTGCACATGATCAGGTGGTGGCCTCTGCACCAGTCGGTGTCCACCAGTTGCTAATTGCATGCAGTCTACTGTGTAGTACTTCAGATAACCACTGTCATGGCAACTCTGTACTATAAATTGTGGTTTTCTGTGGGT
>NC_056746.1:1480420208-1480455208 GCF_019279795.1 Protopterus annectens
CTCAGCTTCTTACTGAGGTTGACCAGGGAGTTCCTCCAGTCATGGGATTTTACTCTTTTTTGCAATAGTTTCTTTCTTCTGTTGTAGAGTTTGTTTATGGCAGTGGACCACCAGACTGGCTTCCTTTTTTTGGAGGATAACATCTTGGTTCTATTAGGGATAGCATGATCCATGCACTCGTGTAAGTGCTTATAAAGTGCATTTGTGTAGGATTCGGCAGTCATACCTCTATTGTCCATCTGCATGGGTGTCATGAAGTTTGCCACTTCTGTCTTAAGAAGTGTGAAGTTGGCTTTTGAGAAGTTTTTTACAATGGTTTCCCTAATTGGGGCTGGGGGTGGGATGTGGATGTCTAGGCTGATAAGCTTATGGTCGGATCTGACCAATGAGGAATTGACCTCTGGTGTGGAACACCAGTTTCCCATGTTGGTAATGAACAGGTCTAGGATATTGCTGCCCCTGGTGGGGGTGTGAATAAGTTGATCCAAGGCATTGGAATTTATGAATTCTAGAAAACGTTGAGCAAAAGAGTTGGTACATGAGTAGTTTTCCCAGTTAATGGTGGGGTAGTTGAAATCGCCCATTATTAGGGTGTTGGGTTGTACCCTAATACTTTCCAGTGTATCAAGAAATGAGGAGTGTGAATCCTGGGGCATGGTGGGGGTCTGTAGCAAGCTACAATTTGGATTCGGTCTTGCCCAGAGTTAGTTGCACTTGGATAATCTCGGATGCATTATGCTGTGCAACTAGCCTGGAGGTGTGGATATCCTTAATGAATATGGACACGCCTCCGCCTTTAGTGCTTCTTTCTGGGTTAGGTGGCCGAAAGGTGTGGTATGAATTGAAGCCTGGTAATGCAGGGGTGCTCTCTGGAGCTTTGAACCAGGTCTCTGTCACTGCACAGATGTCAATGTTCTCCATTTTAAGGAGTGCCTCGAGTGAGTGCATTTTAAGGTTTAGACTTCTAGCACTGAGTAGCATTACCCTCAGATTTTGCTTGCTTGTACCTGTTACGGTGGTGAATTTGTCATTTGAACCTTGCCTAAAAAAGGCACTATAGGGGTGGCAAGAGTCTTAGTCAGTATCCAGAATCCTAAGGGCGACAGGTGCAGGCCATCTCTGGCAAAGCATCGTGGACTGTTGATCATGTCGTCCCAGGCAGACAAATACTGGATCCCCTTAGAATGACACCAGAAGCTTAGCCAATTGTTGAAGTCAATCATTTTGTCCTTGTACTGTGGTATCATTCTGGGTGATAGCAGGATGCTACTCAGGGTTAGGGTCATACCTGCCTGGGATACAAGATCGGAGAGCTCCTCCATGTCTCTTTTCATGTAGTCCAGGGAGGTACGTCTCAGGTCATTTACTCCAACATGGACAATGACAGTGTCATATTTGTACTTATTGTGGAGTGACCTGAGTGCATGCATTATGTGGCGGATCCTGGCACCTGACAGGCAGCTGACAGTAACTTTCTCCTTGTTTAGTCTAGTGAGTGGAACATCAGTGTGCCTGACTATAGAGTCACCTATGACTAGAGTGTTGGGTACGTTGTTATACCTTATGGGCTGTGTTTGAGTGGCACACTGAGTTTGTGGGCTATGTGTCATTTGGGTTGTGTTGGGGGGGTGGAGTTTGCTTGCGTTTATGCTTTGGATGTCCCTGATGCTTGGGCAGGTTTTTATTGAGAGCCTCCGTGAATGTAGGTGTGTGTTTTGTGTTTCTATGTGTGTGTTTTGGTGGTGTAGGTTTTGAGGGACTATGAGTTGAGTGTGGTGTGGTGCAAGTGTTTACCCTCTCCTCTTGACTGTCTAGTCCAGTCTTGGGTGAAGAGAGTTTTGCTTCCAGTTTGGCTATATAAGTGCATCTCTCACAGGTTATAGTGTTGGGTGGTAGGAGGAGAGGGTTGTCTGTGTACATGAGGCAATTGCTGCATATATAAGCACTTTACTATCTCAAAATACTGAAATCTTGAATTTCAGTATCTCGAGATGAAAATGCCGAAGATGCAGTTGAGCGAAACTGCACTTGATTGAATTTGAAGTGTTGAATTTGCGGTTGTGGTGGCACAGTATGTGGGATTTGCTGTGTTTGTAAGGTGTGGTGTGCTGTGGGATATGGTTTGCCTGACATTGTGTGGCTATATGTGGAGATTCAGGTAAGTGCTGTATTTTTAAGGGTTTTGGGCAGGGATTTGTGCATGTGAGTGTGTTGGGAAGTTTTAGGTGTAGGTTAGGGTATAAAGTGAATCTATATTTATATATATATATATATATATATATATATATATATATATATATATATATATATATATATATATACACACGGCCGGCCTTAGGCATAGGCGAACTAGGCAACCGCCTAGGGCGCTGTACAGGTCGGGCTAGTAAAGGGCACAGTTTGCGTTCATTTAGTCATTTTAATTAATTTACTTTTCTTATTATGCGAACGCATAATAAGAAAAGTACATTAATTAAAATGACTAAATGAACCATAGGGCACCGGACGAGGGGGAGGGATGAGTGCCCTCCCACTTTTATACCTGAAGTGTGGCCAGGAAGCTTCAACAACTACAAAAAAAAAAAAAAAAAAAAAAAACTCTGTTCCACTACCTTTAAGAAGTACATGCGCGTCGTACGCACGTACACCAACACTGATGTAAAGACTGCTGGCACAATGAGTGGCCAAATTTATGGTAGATGCATGCTGGAACAAACACTTCCAGATCAGCGAGTCCTCAAAAAGTACGTGTCAGAAGTGTTTCACGATCTGCGCCCTGTAGCTATTGCAAAGCTAATTGTGCCTTTGTTTGTAACACTTCTGTAAGTATTTTTCCGAGCCTTAAGTCGAGGTCTTGCCACATGTCATGCTGTGGTGCTATACAAGCGGTTGCACTGTGCTCTTGTGTAAACATTGAATAGTTGGAAACAAAACCAAAAATAATGTCGTGTCAAAGGCGCAAAATCTGGGACATTTTTTAAATATTACTCTTAATTAATTTCAACATTTTAGTAGTGCAGCTGGCTTTGCATCACCGTACATTTTCTGAACAGTAGAGAGAGTAATGCAGCAATTGTGATATTACTGAACTTCACCGATTTACCCAAGATCACGTTATAGGATGGATAAGACAAAATTCAGCGGCTTTCTGCAAAATGGTTAAATAAAGCGGCATAGTTGTAACTGCTGTTATGCGACCAGCGCCATGGTCGAGCTTGTGCACGTGTGCAAGACTTCCAAAGAAAACACATGACAAGATGTCCGTGTTGCTAACAACAGTAATCCATTCAAAAGTTTACGGGCAAGCAAGTACTTAAGCTTGAGCTACTTCCATCTGGCTGCGTAGTTTTTGTTAAGCATTTGTTCTGGTGCTGCAAACCAAAATTTTGACTATTGTTGCATTTTTATAAATGGTTTTAATAGTGAATTGTAATGTAACGGTAACATTCATCACGTTGCAGATACTACTACTAATAGATTATTCTCTCTAAGGTTGGTAACTATTGTAGTGCACAGATCCTGAGTCGGCCACAGCCCAGAGGATTAGTTCCATCATGTTAGGACAAGCCGGTAGTTTAGGTAGATGATATTTTATTAACGAGAGTTCTATTTTTAGTTGAAACTCCATCTCAAGCTGTTATCCATTTCCCAACGTTAATTGCTTCTTGGTACTGCAACTTGATTATTTTCACAGTAGTTCACCTGATGGACACACTGAGCACATTTGATTCCATCCATAGGCGTTCTTGTATACCTGCTTTTGAGTTGGAGTGTGCCAAAGCTGTGCATTTATTAGTATTAGGTCAGTTGAAATACATGACCGAATTGATGCCAAAATGCTTACGAGGGTAAGTTGTGAAATAATGAATCAACAGATGTTTGCGAAAGGGCAGACCAATTTTAAGGGAACCAGTGCAGCAACATCTGTCTAATTAATTAGTCGGTCAACAATCCTAAAAATGACTTATTTGGTAGAATCACATTAGTCACCAAAGGGGTCTATGAAACAAACAGTGGGTTACATGCTTTAGCCCCCCATCTTGGCCTGCTTTGTACACTAAACTTTTAAGGCTGTTCCCCACTGCGTGGAGCCCCAGGCCTCTTGGGTAGTGTGTTCATGCCATGCCTGAAAGAATTAGCCTTCTAATACCCAATACTTCACTTGTGGACCTCCACAAAAAAGGATATCTACAGTTTTAAGAGCTCCAAGGCAATTGCTGACATACTTCTGTTACGCGAGCCCATCCTGTTTTTACAGTGATGTCAGGATAATAAGGTCATTGGATGGGAACATATAAACTTCCTGGTGAACCACTCTGCAAAGATCCTTGCTCATTTTGTTGTCTGGGCTGGCACCTCAGCACCGTAAAAATCTATTGCCAATCATAAGCGGACCGGCGTTCCACTGTGGCGACACCTAACCAGGAAAAGCCGAAAGACATTACTTTCTCTGATTTACAAAACTTGAAAAGGGGTAATTGATTATACAGACAAATTTTATTTTCACGGTCTGTATCAAAAACATTCTGCTACATTGGCAAGTCTTCCCTCCAGCTATTAGGAGCATCCACTATTCTCTCTTTATATGATGACAGCTTTTTTTTTTGGTATACAAAGAAAATTCTTTTGGCATTGCCTCTTGTCTCATTGTGCAATTTGTGTGTGTACTGTTATAAGTCTGGTTAGATGCCCATTTACAGAGGAGAGCTGTGCAGAAAAGCTTCACCAGTCATGGTGATTTAAAAGTGGATGTGAAAGCCAGTAAGTTAAGCACTTTTAAGATACCCAAACTGTGCAAAAGAATAACCAATAGAAATGATCAAATCTGATGCAAATACCAATTACAACAGTGATCACATGGAGTAGCAATTATTGTTGCATGAGACAGAAAAGCAACTTTGTTCCATCTTGACTGGACATGTAAGTTATTTACATATATGGGTAAAGGGGAATTAAATTAAATTATAGTTATTCACAACAGTGTTGACCTTTTTCCTTTACTCAGCTCTTAGTGGGTGATGTTTGGTCTAGTGCCCCGCCCCTCTCCTCCATCTCGATGAGCCTAGTCTTCTTTAACTTGTAAATGTACTGCAGGGTGGAGTCATAGGGTAATGTATTCCCAGTCCAGCCTCAGCTGGTAATGCAAACCTGCAGCATAGGGGAAATATCACCAAACATAGCATTACCTGCCTTTGACTGCTTTGTTGCATGTGTTAGAAATCAGGCATAATCAAATGGTTCCCTACACATCAAAAAATCTGGAGACTTGAGTCCTGTGCTTCACAAGTTGATATATTCAGGAAGTATTTCCAGCCTTCTGAAGTGACTTCCTTTTCATTTTACAACAGCTGTCTGTCTAACTGGTTTGTAGTTTCCCTTCTCTTTCTGCAGGTCTGTCTTTTGAAGGTAAATTCAATCTTTTTTTAAACAGTAAAGAGTCACCATCTAATCATGACCCATCCCGATTCAAGTGATCAGGAATGGGGTTCACTAATTTTGCTCTTCATTCATTTTAAAATTATCGAATCCCCAATATGGGCCAGATATTTTGTCCAAACTGTCAGTCTTTCACCACCACCATTGGAGAACCAGCTACTCTTCAATCATTTTTATTATTGTTGCTCAAATCAGAAGTTGCTGTTCATTATGTCTGCCTTTTCTGTAGTGGTCTAGCTTCAGATTCATTCCCATTTGTCTCAATTCAGTACTTTTGTGATGGCTTATGTTCACTTTTTCTGCACTTGTAACATGTTTTTTCTTTCCTTTCATCTTGGTGGTTGTTGCTGTTTCCTCACACCAGGCTTTTGCTTTTCTGATATCTGCCTCCCTCTACTTTAGCTGACTTAATTCTGTATCACTCTCCAAGTTTGTTTCCTGAATGTCAGTGTGCACTCCTTGATATTTTCTATTAATTCTAACAAATGTAGTATTTCCATTTTTGTTTTTGTAGGGTTGCCACGTGCAGTGGTGTGCAATCTGTGTGTTTGTGGTTCTGATTCTTCTTCAGTGTTTCTCCTTCTAGTTTATGTGATAGAACCTTACTATAAGTCACTTTTTATGTTGCCAAATTTTACTCACTTAAAATCCAGTACTTTGGATTTTTGTGTAACTCGGTTGTAATACAGTTATGTATTATGAATATTATGATATGGTGATAAGTTTCCCTGTATAAGTACATAACTTTCTTATCTGATAGGAATGGGTACATCATCTACAACTCACAGGACACATTCAAGCTCTTCCTATCAGGTGTTACAATAACAGAACATACTCTTGATAATTGTAGTGGCAAAAGCAGATCTTTTTTTTTTCTTGTTTGAAAATTTAATTACATTACAAGGTATATTTTTCTTCTTATGCATTTAAATTATTTAAGGAAATTACTGCAGTGGCTTTCTTGGGGAGTGACCTACCTGTGGGTGTGGCTCAAATAGGGTTGTTTTGTGAGTATGTTGTGGGTAGGGCGTAAGGGGGCGCCGGAGCACTACTTCGCCTAGGGTGCCATTTCAGCTAAGGCCGGCCCTGTATATATATATATATATATATATATATATATATATATATATATATATATATATATATATATATATATATACACACACACACACACACACACACACACACACACACACACACACACATGAAGGGTAAAAATGTGACACAGACAAACCATTCAGTAAAAACTACAAGAAAGGCCCAGCCAAGTAAGGGTCTTCACTGTGTAATGCCTTAAATCTCCTGTAGTGGATGCCCATGGGATATATCAAATGACTCCTTAAGAACATATCAGTGTTTTAGCTATATGGCTTCTGAATTTCCTTGCCATTTTACTTTTTACTTTCTAAGTAGTTATGCGAACATTCAGGCCAATAAAGCCAAACCGCACTAGCTGTAGACATGCCATGTTCTGGCCTTTTTTAACCTCATCAGTACAACATAAGTTTAATCCACTTATGAGGATTGAGGATTGCCAGGTTTCATATCTTAAACTGCAATTGTAAACCATAATAATACATGATCTATATTTTCTTAGCTTGCTGTGTAACAGATATCCATCAATGCTTGTCATTGCATGGCAGGTGAGATATGAGTGAACTAATTTGGACGCCAGTTCTCTCCCATTGTTCCCTGAGATTATTCAAGGTACACTGTCATTAATGGGAAGGAGAATTAAATGCATATTTTAGATCATACTAGCGGGTGCAGTGCTGACAAAAATATTTCTCCATCTTATCTACCAGGATTACAAGCATAGCCTACTGCAGAAGGGCTATGAAGGAATAAAGCTAATGCCTGGAATACTTTGTGCCAGGCTGTCATCCATGCAACTGGCAGCCCACACACTGGGGAAAGTGCTGTCACCATTATAGTGACATTAGGTACCAGATTTCTGACCTTGTACACTGATGGCAGGATAAGGTTAAGTAGCAAGTGTCGCTCATGTACAGTAAGCATCTGTTATATTATGTCAGACGTTAATTTTATAACACAATGCTCTTTTATGTTGGTTCCCTATTAGAAGACCGAAGACACATTCTTTCAAATACATCTTGGTTAAAGTGAAAAGCCTGAAACGGCAAAATATCGAAGTGGCTTTTGAGTGAATTCTTTCCCTGGGAAAGAATTTGCTTAGCCGCTTCATTACTTTGCCGTTTTCGGCACTGTAGTGCAGTGTCGGAGTTGGTATATTTAAATAGGGGGAGTGTGGGGGTGCAGTGAAGCTCCCCACTTAATGTAATATGTAAAGTGTTTTTTTTTTGTTGTTTTTTGTTGGAACAGTGATTTTTTTCCCTAGGAAAAAAGAATTGCTATTCTGACAGTTCGAAATTGTAAGCTTTCACTTACATAGGGTCGATTAATCACCGTTTGCTTTTTTAAGCGTTCGGTGATCTAATATAGTCCCTTTTATGTCTATATCTCATGAAGAGATCAGGAATAGGCAGCTGCACAGCAGCAGATTGGGGCAACTCAGAGAGTGCTGGGGTGAATATATGCTTCAAAATGTCTTGCTTTTACTATTAACAGTTGCAGAGATTCAACAAATTAGTGTGTCCGTCCATGTGCCCAGTTGTTGAGGGGGGTAAGTGACTCAGAATGTTAAGGCTCTACTCTCATACTGTGAGAATGTCTGTGGGTTTCATGCCTGCGTGCCACAGATGTGTTATCCTGAAAAATATCTCAGGCTTATGTTTCTGTCTCATTACTATAACTGAAGCAGTAAATGTCTGAATATGTAAGATCATCATTATTAGTTGAGTGGACATATTTCAATATAAAATAGGAATTGTTTCCTTTGCCTGTCATCTGTGACTACAGCAGATGTGTCCAACCTGCGGCCCGCATGCAGCCCTCAGAGCTCTTCCATGTGGCCCTCAACCTCTAACTGCAACATTTATTTATTATTTGTTGAACGGGAAAGTCCGACTAGGTTCCACAGAGCCTGTTTTCAGCAGAGGCCTGGGGAGAAATGCTCCAGATGCATGTCTTTGGAATGTGGGAGGAAACCCACGCGAACACAGGGAGAACATGCAAACTCTACACAGAAGGCACCACAGCCAAGAATTGAACCGGAGAACCTCTTGCTGTGAGGTGACAACGTTAACCACTGCACCACTGTGCCGCCCCACTGATGTATGCATACCCCAAAACACATTTTTGCTTTGTGTTTTCCGCTTCCGTGACCTGTAATGCTAATGTCTGTGTGTGCATGTGCCAAAGCACCCTTCTAGTTTTGTTTTTGTGCCAAAAAAGGGTCAGTGTGTTTACTCCATTATTTTGCGCCAAACAATCAGTGTGTGTGTTCTCGCTGAAGAGGAACTCGTGTATGGATTTGCCACCTTTGCCTTTGAAAGGGACAGCACTTACCTGTGTTAACAGATAAGTATGGAGTGAGTGCATGCATGAAAGCAGAATTGTGTGCGTGAAAGTCGAAGAAGAGTGTGTGTGTGTATGTGTGTGTGTGTGTGTGTGTGTGTGTGTGTGTGTGTGTGTGTGTGTGTGTGTATATATGAGTTTATATGTGTACATGACAGAGAGAGATGCATGCACAAAAAGGCTAACAATGATCAGTCTACCTACTGAACACAAACAAGTTAGCTCACAAATATATCATACATTAAAAGTACACTTACATTAAATTGCGGCTTTCCCAACAGGAGAATGTTGTTTGAACATGAACTCATACCTTTTAACTGTATGGATTTTCAAAGAATGTCTGGATTTTTGCCTCATCTTCCAATTTGTGTCTTTTGCTTAGGAAATAAAAGTAGTCATCCAAGGTAATGCAATTCCAGGGAGTAAGAATGAGACAGCGGCCTAGGGTTAATGGGTCAGTAGTAGATTGACTATGTGGGACTGTAGCATATAAAGTTGTCTTGTTCTTTTAGACAAACAAAAAAGCACCTAGTACTGTTTGCACCTAGTACTGTTTTTTCATTGATGGGTTCTAAGCAGTGGTACATGTGGTACAACAGTAAGCATAGCTTTGGTGGATCATCAATACTGGCAAATCAAGTGGGCACAATGTCATTTTTTTAAATGTTGGGGGTTTTAGTGTGTATGTGTGTGCTTATGTGTTGGGAGTGCTGCAACAGTTGTTGCGTTGTGTCTTTCGGCATTTCCCGGTTAGGGATCGCCACAGCGGAACTCCAGTCCGTTAATGATTGGCAGTAGACTTTTACGTGCTGAGTTGCCGGCCCTGACGTACAACCTTCAACGAAGGTACGCCCATTCACGTATGTCTCCACACAGAAGACGCTCTAGCTGAGAATCGAACAGGACAACGTCTTACTGTGAGGAGACAACGCTACCGCATCACCACCTGCAACAGTAGATGATTATTAAAGACAGAGACTTACGGACTGTGGAGAATGTTTCTTTGTTTCAAAACCTGATACTTGGGTACGCATGCCAAAAGTAGATTTTTAAGACATAGCTTCTTGCCATTTACAGTGGATGTATATTTACATTTAATTGGCAATGCTAGCAGTATTAGCGTGGGCCTGTGAGGTTCTGAAGGATGCCAAGTCTACCACTGCCAATGTCTTGTAAAGTGACCTGGAAATGGATATTGGGATGTTACTGAAAAAATATAATAAGGGGGCTTAGAAATATAGTTTAATTAAACAAAGTGTACTTTCAATTTACAGGCCATAATTTAATTTATTTCAGGTAGTCCAGATGCTGGTAGATTGTATACCATTAGACTTAATTAGGGAGAGCTGTCATTCTAGGGAAATAAGCAGCCCTAGTTTTAGTGAAAGCTCTGTGGTTGCTTGCAGGTAAGAAGTTGCAGGATGCTGATGCAATGTGTTTTATTTATTATTTTTAATGCATTTCATAGGTTCATAGGTTCATAGGTTCATACTAGGCTATCTGCCCTAGGGCATTTATAAGCCTAGCCAGAGTGTGTTTGGCTTTCGCCACCCATTTTAAATTAATTTTGCTATGCCCTTTTTCGAGGTTAGTATACTGTGCCTCTGTCTAACAGTGACACAGAAGTGATACCCGGGGTAAACCTACAATCTCCCATCCACTCATCAAGATTCCTCTTGAAGAGAGTCAGTGAGGGACTCTGCCTAACCTGGACTGGGATTTTATTGCAGAGTGAAGGGAGCCTCTGGGTTATGAATCTGTCCCTCCAGCATGTCCTATTTATTTCAGCGCTGAGGTTCAAGTCTCTCGAGAGCGTAGCTCGATAGAATTTGGATTTTCTGAGGTGCAGCATGTCCATTAATTCAGGGTTGGACATGGGTTTATACGTCAGGCACAGATCGCCTCTGAGCAGGCGGTATGTCACTGAGTAGAGCTGGAGTTTCTTTAACCGGGCAGCATATGGCATCTGCTTGAGCCCTTTGATCCTCTTGGTGAGGTACTTTTGGGGTCTTTCCAGTTGCTGCAGGTGTCTGGTAAGGTACATCCCAAAAGGGGCATTGTACTCAATTATGGGCCTGATGAGGGATGAGTAAAGAGGCACAATGACCTCCCCTGATCTAGATGTGAATCCCTTCATGATTAGGTGGGCTATATAAAATGTTTTTCTAACCACTTTGGCCACGTGGTTGTCAAATGAGAGATTGCTATCAACTTGGGTCCCCAGGTCCCTAATTACTTCTTCTGTACTTAATGGATTACTACCTATGTGGTAATTTGTGGACACTTTGTTTTTGCCAAAGGGGATGACTATACACTTTTTGGCGTTTAGCTTGAGGCCATGGCTCTGGCACCAGTTATCTGTTTCTATGAGGCCCTTTTGGAGGATGCTTGTGTCGGCTGGAGAGTCGATTATGGCACCCAGTTTGCAGTCATCTGTGAACTTGGTCAGCCACAGTCCTTCCGTTTTGGCCTGTACCTCCGAGAAATATATACCGAACAAGAGAGGTCCCAGGACTGAGCCTTGTGGGACGCCACTTGTAACTGGTTTGGAGTCTGACATGGCTCCAGCAATTCTAACCATGTGGGTTCTGTCCTTGAGCCAGTTTGCAACCCATCTAGTGACACAGGGGTTTATATTTAAGCTGGTGAGCTTATCTATAATGCCCGAGTGGGGTATTGTATCGAAGGCTTTTGCGAGGTCCAGGTAGGCTGTGTGGACCACCTTCCCCTCATCAATGGCCTTGGTGACTGTTTCAAAGAAATCAACCAGGTTTAAGAGGCAGGATCTGCCCTTAACAAAGCCGAACTGGGTAGGATCCAGTGTCTGTAGGTCCCCAATATCTTAATTTATGAGGTCCATGATGATCCTTTCCATAGCTTTGCAGACCAAGCTAGTCAGGCTTATGGGGCGATAGTTTCCAGGATCCGTTGAGGCAACACCTTTGTGGAGAGGGACCACTGTTGCTGTACACCACTCTTTGGGTACATATCCTGTAGTAAGGCTGAGATTGAACAGTAGTTTATGTTTGGGTTTAGCTCTTCTTGGAGTTCATGTAGGACGCAGCCCGGGACACCATCTGGTCCCATTGATGCTGTGTTTTTTGCTTTGGAGAGAGCAGTTCTTACCTGAGCATCTGAGATGTCAGGAGGGCAGCACTCTGCTGGGATAGATATTTGCCCTTTTGGTGGGGAGGGGGGGGGAGAAATTTGCACTGAACCTGTCAGCTTGGATGTTGGCAATGTCTGTGGGTTCGGTGTATTTTTTGTCACTTTGGACTAATTCTGAGCATATCTGGGAATTCCCACCCATGTTCCTAACATAACTAAAGAAAGCCTTGTGATTATCCTTAGTGTCCTGTGCAATTTTTCTCTCGAAGCTGACCTTAGGCGATTTTATGAGTGCCCATAGTTTTTTGCTAATACTGATCAGAGATGCTTTCCCTTTTTGGGATTTTGCTCTACCATGTAGTAGCTTCCTCCTTCTATTGTATAGTTTGTTTATGGCTGGGGTCCACCAGACAGGACGTCTGCCTTTGGAGGATTGGGTCTTTGTTTTATTTGGGATTGCATGATCCACGCATTCCTGAAGGTGTTCATAGAATGCGTTTATAAAAGATTCTGCGGTCTGGGCCGTATTTTCCACAGGCCCGGGGGCTTTGAAGGATTCCACCTCGGTTTTGAGGAGTGTGAAATTTGCTTTAGAGAAGTTTTTCACTGTGGTTTTCAGGGCAGGGGGTGGAGTCGGGATGTGAATATCCAGTGAGATTAGTTTATGGTCTGATCTTACCAGTGAGGGATACACTTCTGGTCTGGAGCATAGAGTCCCCATGCTGGTGATGATCAGGTCCAGTATGTTTTCCCCTCTTGTGGGAGTGGTAACAAGTTGTTCCATAGCATTTGAGTTTATAAATTCTAGGAACCCTTGGGCTAGGGTGTTGGAGCTAGAGTAATGCTCCCAGTCTATGTTTGGGTAGTTGAAGTCGCCCAATATAATGGTGTTTGGAGAGACCTTCATATTTTCCAGTGTTCTCAGGAAGGCCGAGTGGGGTTCCTGAGTTTGGGAGGGTCGTCTGTAGCAGGCTATAAACTGGAAGGCAGTTTTACCCACTGTTAGTTGCACATGGATAGTCTCTGATGATTTCATAGCATGGTTTTCTTTGTTGCAAAAGAAGGCAGGACTGAATGAGCCATATAATGTTTAACTGACAATGATGGGATAGAAAGATTATAAGTGATGTATAATGTTTGTAGCTACAGTTGTTTCAATGGTGTCTGTAATGCATAACTATTTTTGGGCCTGTGTCCCACTTTTATTTTTTGCTTTGTCCAGATTTCTTGCTCTAAGGTTGAGAGGTATGGTTCCATACTAAATCAGAAGGTTGTATTTACCTTGGAAGACTTTTCGGCATAATTATGAGAAACAGAGCCTTTTTAATATCTCTACTTATTGCCAATATAAACTGCCATGTAACCTTGTAAATAACCTTCTTATTAAGCTACTTTACTTCTTTTGGAATTGACAGTATGATTCATCGGTTCGAACATAAGCATAGAGTGCTAATGTGATTTTGATTTCTTGCAGCAGTCCTTGGTATACATATCACAATAACTTTTCTGTGTTTCTGGGTGTGTAATCAATTTAACAGTTTTAAAGATGTTTTCCAAAAATAAATAAATACATAATAAATAACAAATAATCCTCTCTACACTTTGAGCTGTTGACAAAGTCTGGGAATTTGTTTTTTTTAAAAGAGAAGGTCAGCATTACAGCTCAGTAAACTGTCAGTCTGTGAATTACTACTGCACAAATTAAAATGTCTGAATGTCAAATGGCTTTCGATTGGAGGGAAGTTTATTTTTATTTATTTTATTTTGCATTTGTTTACCGGGAAAGTCCGACTGGACACAGGTCCATTTTCAGCAGAGGCCCAGGGAGAAAAGCTCCAAAAATAACACAAAACAATATAATACAATACATGAGAGAAAGAGACAGCAAATCATGGATGTAGAACTCATACAATATGGCAGAGATTACATCTCGCAACAGTGAGAATCAGTGAGGTACATAATAAACATAAAAACATTTTTTTTTTACAGTTATAATTACAGCAAGGCAAATATCAATGAGTTAACAAGTTTTCAGTAGAAAGTTGTTTGTACATAGCTGAAGCTCTGAAACAGTCTTTTGGTATGGATTAACATGGGTTTGACACAAGTTATATGTTTACACCAGTATGTAGCATTGGTTTTCTTATTGATTTACTTTGTGCCGAGCAGTTTGTTGATTTATTGATGGTCCTTTTGGTGGTGGGAAATTGCATGGATGAATCCATCTCTATTATGATTTTTTTTCAGATATTTTGACTTCCAGACAATTTCATTCAGTGAGTGGGTGTCATGTGATTACTGAGGTTGCCTATTTTACAAGTAGGGACCTCTTTTTGTGTGTGTGTGTGTGTGTGTGTGTGTGTGTGTGTGTGTGTGTGTGTGTGTGTGTGTGTGTGTGTGTGTGTAAGAGAGAGAGATTTAATATGTATACTGAATATATTTTTACAAATGGAATGCTTAATTAAACAGGCCCCTCTTTTCGGACAAGTAGACTTGAGTAACCAATAATAGATCTTAGCCATCCAGCTGGGAAAGGTTAGTATGTGGATTTTCCATCTGGTTTGATGAAAGCTATGCTACTTACCCAAGGACTACATTTATGGCTATCCATCCAGCCATCCAGTTGTCATGTTGCTGAACTACATTGTTTGATAATGAGAGGAGCTTTTTACAGAAGTTGAAGGTTTTTGTGTCATGAACCTGTCCATACAAAGTGACGTGTTTATGTTGCAGTGAAGGCTGTGGTCTTTGTAGTGAACTTTTTAAATATAACCAGTATTTCTGAGGTAGAGGAATTCTCTTAAGGCAGGATCTTTCTTAGCCTGGAAAACAAGCCAGTGATGAAATTTATAGGGGCCAGTGAGAGACAGAGGAAAGCAAGAAGCTTTTTAGTCTGTTTGGATAACTAAGTGAACTTAGTCCTTTGACCTTTTTTGTCAGAAATGGTTGTAGTCTTTCTTTTGGCAGGGTGTTTTGCTGAGGCACATGCCAAAAGGGGCATTTCACTCAATGGCTCTTGTAAAGGAAGGATACAGGGATGTTATGACCTCCTTGTCACTGGATGAGATACCCTTACTAATGAAGTTAGCCATGTAAAAAGCTTTCCATACAATGGAGACAATGTGGTGGTCAAAAGTCAGGTTTCTATCAACCTGGGTGCCCAAGTACCATACGACTGATTGCGTGGTTACAACATTGTTATTAATGTGATAATTTGTGGGGACATCACTCTCCTCAAAGGGGATGATGATGCATTTTTTGGCAGTAAGCTTGAGGCCATATTTCTGGCACCAATTATTTGTTTGGGTGAGACCCTCTTGTAGCTTATTCAGAATTGTTTTATTAAGTCAATAATGTGAATTCTTTACTTTATTGCAAATTTGTTGGGCTATCTTTGTGGATTATAGTATTGTAGGATTGCTGATGTTGACATTTTACGTAGTTGGACTGCTGGGGTGGTTTTAGCAGTGAGAAATGCTAGTGCTGTAGTAAATATCTGTTTATTTGTAAAAAAAAAAAAAATATATATATATATATATATATATATATATATATATATATATATATAATATATTAACTAAGATGTTAGAGTTAACTGTTAGATTAGAGAATTAGAATTAGAATGAGAATTGGAATTTTAAGGCAAATATTAGGCATTTATTACATTTATTCATTGTTCAAATGCACCTACAGTACAGCCAGGAGTTTGACTGTGGTCTTCTGCAGCAACAAAAGAGTTAACTATATGATATATTTTATATGCGGCCCCAAGACCATTTCTGTTCACTTAATGTGGCCCCGGCAAGCCAAAAGGTTGGACACCTTTGGACTACAGCATCTCTGTCTGAGCAGCTTCCTTCATTTGAGTATGTACAATAGTCCCAGACATCAGTATGGCATCTCTAAATACAGGCATCTGTTGTCTAGTCTGAATATCTCAGCACAGTCATCCTCTGTCTGTTAGACTTCACATTAAGGATGGCTGCTGGATTAGGTATTTATAGATGCTAGCAGGCTTGTTCAACGTTACTGCATTTCCCCCCTTGTGGATATTCCCTGTCTTACACATATTTATTTTGTTTTATTCTGTTTCTCTCCATTTATATTGCTATTATATTCAGCAGCACAATAACCTCTGCCGATCATACCTCTCGACCTCTTAGAGTAAGAAATCTGGACAAAGCCATGAATAATGAGGGGACAAAGGCCCAAAAATAGGGACAATTTTTAAATATTGCTTTTGCAAACCTAGAAAGTTGATAGAATAACAGGTTTTGCATTAGCATGAATTTTATAAACAATATGAAGTCTAACATTTAAATTTCTGTCATTATTTTTTTACCTCAGTCCTCACTGATGTGCCAATGACTTGCCAGAAAACCACAATTTTTAGAGAAACAGACCAATAATATGAGGCAAAAATCTGGACATTCTGTAAAAATCTGGACAGTTGAGGGGTATGCTACCCATCCCCACAAAGCCTATCAACCACCACACATGCTACTACCACCATCACTATAACCAGAAGCACCAGGTATATCTGGATCCTAACCTGCCACAGTTAACTCCACACCTCCTGCTCTACCTGCATCACATACTTAAGGTAGCCCTGCATCAGAAAATGGTACAGTTGCATCCACCAAAAGCAGAGTGAGTGAAGAAGATGCCTTTGTCACCTTTTGGCAGCTGGCATATTGTAGGCAAGAATCTGGATGCTTGAATCATCCAAATGGAGAACCTACTCAGGCAACTCAGTTAGTTGCATCCTTGCCCAGTGCTGACAGTACCCAGTTTGATAAGTAATATCCCTCTGGACCTCAGCTGACAGATACTGTAGCTGCAAACACCCAAACTTATCTCCTAACTTATGTTCTACTCCCCTTTATGTCCAAGCCCACCCTCATTGCTTATTCAATTGTCTCCTGACCATTGCCTTCCCTTTTTTTGGCTGATCTCTTCTTTTCCATTCTGCCCCCCCCCCCCCCTCAGTGTGTTATCACACACTCAGTCAGTCATGTCTTTCTTCCTTTGTGACCTAACTTAACCCTCTTACCCACCTCAGGCTTCCCATAATTCCTTCCCAAACTTACCCTTATCTTCAGTATAAAATGAGCACTTCTCTCACAAAACAAAAAGTATTTCCCTCCTATCCCACCCCATCCCGCTCATTGTTTATTTCTTTTATCTTCTGTTCTACACCATGCCTTCCTCCCAATGCTCCCATTTCCAGGGTTTAATCTAGTGAAAAAATAGATAACCACACCACATAAATGGTCATATAGGGCTTCTAAATCATTGATTTATTTGTTTATTTATTTGTTTATTTATTTTTATAATACTGTGGATCACAAAGAACACCATCAGTGCCTATGAACATCCAACAAAGAATGGCACTGCTCATTGTGTATTGATGCAATGATTCAGCCCAGTTATGGTCATCTGCTATGTAAACTGGCCCGATCTGTCATCACTCACAACAATTTGCTGAACATTATTGTGTATCAGTGTGTAAATATGAAGTAGAGAACATTGAGCCTTTAGTCTGACTGCTTCCTGATTTATAGACTGTCAGTTTATAGAGAGAAGGTTTCAGGGTTGTGTGTTCTTTCTTCCATTCTGTACATGTAACAATCACCTGCTATGTGATTCTCTTAACAACTTCAGTATGGCTGCTTCTGTGGTATATCTTGTTAATAAAGTGAGGTGTTGAATTTAAATGTTGAAGGTTCAGAGTTAAATGCTTTCAATATATAAATGTGCAACAGTCGCATGCTATATGTTTCAGTGTAACTGCTGTTATAGATCATCTTGTAAATACAGTGTGTGTCAGAAAGTCTCCCAGTAAGGTAAGTGCTTCAAAACCCCTGAGATCTGTAATGTTTTTGTTGTGCTTCCTTTCTGTGAATGTGTGACAGTCATCTGCTATGTACTTCAGTGGTAGATTCAGTGTGACTACTTCTATAGCTTGCATTTTTAAGCAAGTGCTGCACAGAGCGTAATTGAAAAGAGTTGATGGCTGAAATCCCCTCATAGTTTAATGTTTTTTTTTCATGGCATTTGCATTATAATACAGGGATGCTGGTCAAATTCTGATGATTTTAGAACTAGTGCAGATTGCTAAATCCTGTTACTTTTTTATATCCCACTTAACAAGTCCACGTTTCACATTTTTGAAGCTCAAATACTTCATATTGTTGTTGATATCTGTATCTATGCCTCATAACCCCCTTCTCCATTGTTTCTGTAACTCTAATTTGGTCATCTTGCCTTGCAGTCTTCCATCTGTTTCTGTTTGTTTATTTGGCCCTACTAACACCTCTATTCTCTACGCTTACTCATACTTTCCTGACTTACTTCCAGAAGACATTTCTATGCATATCTGTAGTCTTTAGTTAAACAATAGATCAGCACATCAGCATTACCATCTGTGTGCAAGGCTTTTCATCGATTACCCTAGAATCTGAAGACTGACTAGTGTTTGCAATAGTTGCTCATACTTTACTGTGGCCAAAAGGTGGTCAACATGATCTTCCTACCTATTACATTTGTGGTGAGCATCTCTTCATTGTGCACACTATCCTGGTGATATGTATTGTTACTGAGCCTCATGGCTAATCACCCATACTTTAACAGTATCGGTTAGGCCATGATCACAGACATGACATTTCTGAGTCCCCAGAATTACATGCATTCTAACTGAACTTGATAGAAATGCTGAAACGCTGTCTACTTTTTCATCTTACGAAGCATCTATCATGTGGTTTTGTTGGATGAATCCATTTTGCCATATGCATTCTGAAGAAATATCAATTAGTACAACACCAGCTATGAGTAAAATGGTTTATTATACTTCATATCAACAAAACAGAGTTTGAGCATTAAAACATTAAATAATTAATATATGTGTGTGTGTGTTAGTATGTATGTATACATGTGTGTATATATCTTTCTCTGTATATATATATATATATATATATATATATATATATATAGAGAGAGAGAGAGAGAGAGAGAGAGAGGGAGATGTATATATATATATATATATATATATATATATATATATATATATATATATATATATAGATAGATAGACAGTTAGATAGATGCATATAAGACAAAAGATAAAAAAAAAAACAAGCCGTAGGATTCAGAAACATTTCCCATTTGTGGTAAGTGATTTTGCACACTAAGCAACAGTGTGTAGGATGGGTTCAATTCAGAGACACACTGATTATGATCTTGAACAATATGTTATGGTGGTATAAAGAAATGGGAATGAGCAATATTATTAAAATGAAGGCCCTTGCAAATGCACATGACGGTACATAACTTGACAGGGTGATTCAGAAATGCATATCTACAGCAGTAAGTGGCACTAGCTCTATTGTTAATGACCACAGTAAAATCTAGGAATTGCAGGAAGTGAATCATAAAAATATATATGAGGCAACCACTACACTAGTAAACATTTATGGGAAGATGACTTTAGTCACTGCTAGTAGTCACTATGTTACTCTCACTTGCTCTTGGCAGTGCTGTGTCATTATTCTGCACCTAATATTTTGTGTCATGACACAGAAATTATGGACAGAGTCACCATGGAAGAGCTGGTTGAGATGTGTAACTTTTGCATACAGGCCCATAGGATGCGTGGAGTACCTATCCATGTGGATACCTGGGTATATGTTACTTGGAGGGTATCAGCTAGAAGAAGTTGTCAGTAAACCAATGGGGAACATGGTAGATGCATCTCAGGCACTCGCTTCAAGGATGCTCCACCAGTTTCTCAAAGCCATTCTATAGCATGCAGGGTGAATACATACAGTTTCCATAGACCACAAAAAAGAACAACATTGTGTGTGCTTTCTTTCATAAAGCCTTTTTTTCCTGAGGTACAGGAGCCATAGACTGTACTGACATTGCAATAAAGGCTGTGCCTTTGGAGCAGGGACACCACCACCACCTCTCACCATCAGTAACTGCTATGTTTCCATTTTTCTACTTGAGGTTGGGGTGTTGGGTTTACCATTACCCTCTCTGTTGATTCAATGCCACTTCTTCAACAGCCATACCTTACTGTCACAGGTGTTCTCTCATACAGTCTATCCATCTCTTTGCTGGATACCCTCATTTCCTCTTGCCTTCTTCCTGTCTTTCCCAAATCATCTTCACTAGATTCTTCTGATTTCTTGCACATGTACCCAAACCACCATATGGCATTCCAAGGTTAAGTGACATGGTTTGAGATAAGGCTGTCTCCTGCTGCATTTTTGGACTTAGTATCAAGAAGGAACAGGTTTTCGGTAGAGTGTAGGGATCAATTTGGAGTGTATTATTGGACTAGGGTTGAGAAAAAGATGGACAGATTCGGGGTTGTAAATGAGGGTATGAATAGTAACAAGCTGGGAGTAAGACAGAAGTGTGGTAATTCAAGCCAATTTGGTTCCTAAAGCGTTAAGTACTGGTGGGATCTATATTGGTGGTTTAATGCAAATTGTGCTACTCAAGTAGCATTGTTAAAGCTTTGTTAGTTAATGAAGACTGGAGCAGAGTAAAGGAGATTCGAGAGAAGCAGAGCAGAAGGTAAGTGTTTTCTGGTTTAGTCAGTGAGGAATGGTTTAACTATAATAGGGAACCCAAATTCTGGTGAGTTTTCTTTACAATATGTTGGATGTGATAATCAGATTTTATGCTATCATAAATGTAGATGTGAAGCAATTTAATATGTGGGTCAATTTCAATTTTGGACTTGTTTGATAAGGCAATATCAAAGGAGGGTTTCTTAGCTGAGAGGTGTATTGGGGAAAGAGGTTAAGTTTTCTTTTTTTGGGGGGGGGTTGAGAAAACATTGAGTGTCTATTTGCCAGACTGCAATACATGCAAAGAACTCAAGTGATTTTCTGCAGGTTGTGAAGGTTTGAGAGTCACTGGAGTACTGAACTACTGTGGTTGACTTAGAGGCCTCTGTGATATTATTGATGAGCATGTTGACGAGTATAGAGCCAGGAACTGAGCCTTTAGGGAAGCCTGGAGAAAATGTCAGAAATGGAGGAAAAAAGGGAGAGATTTATCTGTGACATATTATGACTTGGGATCTGCTATCAAGACAGCTGCAGAACTAGGTTGAATAGAAGTCATCAAACCTAGTTTCAGGAGTTTTTGTTTTAAGATGGTGTGGGAGGCTGTGTGAAATCCTTTCAAGAGGTCAAAAAAGACAGCTGATACTATCTTACCTTTATTCCTATGGGTGTTAACTGCATAAGTGAAATGTATATCAAAAACGCAAGAAATGGCTACAGACGTAAAGTGTAGGCAAAATAACAACAAAAAAAAAAACGAACGGAAAATAGTCCAAAGAGCAATCCAACACACTTTATTTATCGTAGTGCAAAAAACTGTTGGTTAAGCACTTTTGTCACAAAGTGACATCCTCAGAACCAAGATCAGCAAACAGGAAATCCTTTTATGTATAAAAAAGGCACCAAACAAATGCTAAACCCCTCCTCAAATTAAAGAGAAAACATCCACAAAACTGCTGATGCAACATTTCTAACTAAAAAAAAATGCTGTTAAAAAATACAAAATAAAATGCAGAAAGTAAAATATCACAATAATAAAATGTAAATTTAGCGAATATTAGCCCTTCTTTTAAGCTCACTTGAAATAGAAATAGTGTCATTCAAACCTGGAAAACTGCAAGCTTCAAAGTGTAGCTGCTAAAACATTTCCCTCTGCAGTAAAAAATTCTGCCAGTCACCAGGAAAAACACCAATCCTGACAAACTCTAAAAACCAAACATTTAAACTGCCTAAAACCAGCACATAGCCCAGCATGTCTAGCCAGGGTGCTTTTGTTGTCATTTTTCCTGATACTGTAGTCATGCTGGTAAATTCTTTTATTGAGGGAATTTACAGTCTTACCAATGTAGAAAGCTGTGCATGGATCACACAGAACAAGAAAAACAACCCTTCCAGAGTCACAGTTAAGCTTGCCCCCATGGCAAACAGTGGTCAACCTGGACAGCCACGTGTCACCTGGAGATAAACAAATAAAGGGACCTTGATTGCAGTGTCCACATTTCCTAGTGGTGGGTTGGTGGGCCGACCCCCCCCCCCCACCTGCCTGCATTTCCAGTAATGACTTTATGTTCTTCTTGTTTTTAAAAGTAAATGATGGAGCAGCAGCAAAATGCTTATTGATATCCACATTACTAGAAAGTAGGTACCAATTCCTCTGTACAACCTTCTGGATATATCCAACATTAAGGGAATAATGTAAAACCATGTTATGTTTGTTGTCTGATGTAATGGTACCATTCTGCAACTGCACCTAGCCAGAAAGATTAATAGGAGTCTATCGATCACCCCTGAAGGCCCAAATTTCATCCTGCAATTTGTTCAACAAGTCCTGTGGGTATCATCTATTAAGGAACATACTCTTTAAAAGATCAAACTGCTTCAAGCAAGCACCATCATCTGATGTCAACCTAGAAATTCTAATAAGTTAACTCTTGACTACCCCCTTCTTTTGATGAAAAGGGTGGCAACTGTCGAAAGACAGAAAGGCATTGCAAAAAGCAGATTTCCGGTATATTTCTGTTCCAAAACCTCCATCAGGTAGCTTTGTAATCTCTGTGCCTAAATAGTGAATACTGTCTTCACTAACAGTGGTATCTTTAGATATTTGGTGGGGAGACTGTCAGGAGGAAGGATGGTGGGTTATAGTTTTAAAAGAAATTTTTAACAGAATTGGTGAGGACTGACTGAGTGAGAAGGGGTGAGTTACAGGTATTGCTGGAGTTGGACAGACAAGTAGGAGAGGTTTATTTGGTTAGGGATGTAACTTAATTTATGAAATGAAAACAAAGTTAATGCAAAAAGTGCGAGTCAGGTATGGTATCCCACAAGTGACCCAGAGGGTGACAAGACTAATAGGAAAATGGTACAAAGGAGTAGCCCAGACAAAATCATGTTACTAACAGAACTAGGAGACTCTAATGAGTTTTAGAACAAGAACACTTATCCATCTACCTACTTAACTGAATAAACTGCTTGAAACTTCAACAGGGCATCTTTATTTCTCCCACAGGGAGGGTATCGGGGAGAGAGTCTCCTAGATCTACTAACTAAAGTGATTTTGTCTGGACTAATCTTTTGTGCTCTGAATTTATGAAATGGGTAATAAACAGATTAGCAATGTTTTCTGTGTTGTTGGGAACTATGGGTTCTGGTTGGGTGGTACAGCCTGGTTTGAGGACCTGGTTTATGAGGGACCAAAATGCTTTTGGATTTTTGAAGGCTTTTGAATTGTAAGTTAGTATAGTACTTTATTTTATTTACATGATCTGATATTTTGTGTGATTTCTGAGTTGCCAAAATAATTGTAGATTGATTTAAGTTTTTTTTCATGACCAAGGAATTCCAGGCTTTATCCCTGTGTTTCATTTGCAGTTTCATAGATTTGTTCAGCCATGAGGCAGGTTAGGGATTTACACATATTGTTCTGAGGAGGCTAGATTGTTTAAGATATTAAGGAAGGATTTGGTGAATTCTATAAAAGCATCGTCTGGGTGGGGAACCTTTAGATATTGCCAGTTACAGAGTTTTAGGATGTGGATGAATGTATCTTTTCAAAGAGGAAGAAATAATGTACTTCATTAATTTAGTGGGGTTTGGGGTGGCATGTTGTGCTCTGATAACAAAGGTAGAGAGGTGGTCACTTAGTGTATTAGAGAGAGAGAGAGAGTCATAGGAGAATATCTTGTTAGGGGAGAAGGTGAGTACCCAGTCAATTATTAACCCTTTATCATTTTTTATGTAGCAGATCATAATTGATAGAAACCCAGTCAATTCAGAATCCTCTAGTATTATCTTTTCTTGTGGAATAGTGGAAGTAGCCCATGATACTTTAGTGACGCTGTTATTTCCAGGGTTTGAAGTAGATGCCTGTTATGGAGAGGGCTTTATATGGTTTTAGCCTGAGTAGAGAAGTAATGATTTCAGCATCATTAAAGACTGTTAGTGTTTGAGGGGAGACAGTGAGTTGTAGGATATTTTTATTTATAATGACCATGCCTTCTGCTTTTTTATGTTGCCAATCTACTCTTAGCATGCTGCAGCCAGGTATTTCTTCATCTTTGATGAAATGTCTTTGCCAAGTTTCTGTAATGATGAGTATATTTGGAGAGTATTGGATTATCCAGCAATGCAACTCAGCTATTTTATTGCAAATGCTTTGGATACTAAAACAGAGGATCCATAATGAGGTTGAGTGTTGTCTGAAGGGGGAAGTTTGTTGGCTAGTTTAATAGTAGAGATGGCTGTATTTGGACCTATGTTTGGGTGAATGTCATCATTCATTGCTATTTTTAATAGGAGTAGGGGTATGTGCCAGATGACAGTTGGTTACTGTATTTTTAGGTATTGCATTTTTGTTTTAGGATTTGGAGAGCTAGAAAGTTGTACTTGTAGTAATGAATGTCTGAGGTGGGGTATAGTAAGGGGAGCGTGGGTAGGTTTCTTTTGAGTCATGTTTGTGTTATTAGAATGTCATGGTTTAACTGGAATTGTTTGAAGGGGAGAATATGGTTTCAATGCATTTGGTTGGGAAAGGAGGTCAGGTGGGTTATTACTGAGAGGAGTATCAGGAGTGGTATGAATAGGAGAGTCATAGCTGGAAGAGACTGAATGTATGAAGGAGTACAGTACAGAAGGAAGTGAAGGCAGAAAACAATTTAGTGGGAAAAGTGGATTAATATTGAGGTGAGTGGGGTGAGCAATATGATAACAAAAGCTGATTGAAAGGATTGCAGATTACTGGGAAATGAGTGTTGGGGGTTTATATGGGGACTGCTGAAGGGAGGAGTAAGGGGGTAGGTGTTGCTTGGAAAGGATATTGATTGGTTACCGGAAGATGTGGTTTTTATATCTATGCTATTGGGTAACTTGCTGTGCAGGTGGAGTTAGGTTGAAATACAGACTAATTGGAGGTTGGTGGGAATTTGAGGTAGGGCAGTAGAGGAGAGTGAGCCTGAGATCAGGGAGACTGAATGGAATGGGACCCACCTAACAAGCTGGTGAAGCCACCAGTACAAAGAAAATCAGAGGAATAACCTTGGAGCAGAGGTAGGTGCTTAAACCCAGATATTCCTCAAGCATATTTCTAGTTATTTCACTGCTTAAGCATAGTCAGGTATTAGGAAGTAGTACTACTTTACAACAATGATATTTTCAATTATCTGTTAAGCCATATTTCCATAAGAGAAGACCTAGTAGAGTCCATCTAGGTGAATTTGGGAGCTAAGGCTGAACATATACTTTTTAGGAGAAATGCAAAATAGTATAACTTTGGGGGGAACTTTCAAAACAAACCACTGAAAACCAGCTGAGAGAGTCCAAAAATTAGTATAAATGCTGTAGAACCTGGTCAGTGACCACTCAAAGACCACCAGGATATAATTCCAACCACCAGAATTTATTGAAGCGCTTTTCGTCTGCTTCATAAGCAGACTTCTTCAGAATACATTAAGTGCAGTCCAACCTACTACATTTAAAACCCTAAATTGGTCATCAATTAAATGTACTAAGTATTAATTGAATGCCTTAAAGGCAAAAAGACAAAAAAACTAAGTACAAGGTTCCTCACAGTCAGTAAATTAGACGTTACTTCATAAAATATATACTTCATAAAATATAAACAGAACTAACATACTATTTTTCAAGTGTTTAAATACAGAAACTACATGTGTATGTTAAAAGAATTAAAAGTTGTGTCAATGAATTAAAATACTAGTAACACCTGGAAAAACAGGTGGACTATGACATATAAAAATGAAACTTACAAGAATAATATAAAAGTTATGTCAATAGGAATGCAAGAAAATTAAACAAATCCTAGATGTAATAAAATAAATTAAAACATCCAATTACATATTTAGTTAAACAAAAATGCACCCAGTTCATAATCCTTATCAGGGTGCTAAAGGAATAAGAGCATATGTCCAAATACAATACATTTTAGAAAAAAATCTAAAATACTCAAAGGTAAATACCCGTGCTACGAGTACCCCTAGAAAGTGTGTACTAATAACAACACTGATGCCTACAACTACCTTTTAAGACTTAAAATACTCAACAAACAAGATATAGAACATGCTTCATTAAGACCTGGGGAATGGTAAGCTTCCAACCTAATCTGCCAATGTAGTTCAAGTGCCAATAACTTTAATGAGGCTGGGCCACCTCTGTTGTCAACAACAAGTTGGTCTATAGCTATGAATTTGAACTGGTGGGTGGGGAATTCCACAACGTGTTTAGCAAGGGCATTCGTTAATTTATGTTTTTTAATAGCGTACTGATGTTCATAAATACGCTCCCTAAACTTGCGTTCAGTCTTCCCCACATAAAATGCCGAACAATTTTGGCATAACGCTAAGTATACCAACATCTTAGAATTACAGTTGTTCCTATGTTTCAATTTATACTCTTGGTTGTTGACAAAAAATCTACTAGATTTAATAATGTAGTTACAAAAATTGCAAGCGTGGCATTTGAACATTCCCGGGGATCTCGTAATAGGAGGTTTCATCTCAAACCAGGACTTGAGATTCTTGTCCTTCCTGTAAGTCACCTTTGGAGTTGTACCTAATTTAGCAGACACCCCTGGGTCCGCTCTGAACAATTGCCAGTTCTTCCTGACAATATCCCACAAAATGTCACTATCAATAGCAAAGGTGGTAATAAATCTAGGTGGATCCACCTCAGTGGTCCTGTCAACAATTCCTAGACTCAAGTTACTGACAGAGGGTGTCAACGTGATAGAGACAACTCTTTCCTTAAATGGTAGAAGTGGTACATAAACATTAGACCTCCTTTTAAGTGAGACTTCCTTGATTAAGTCATCAATGAGTTTAAAGGGGTAACCCCGACTCAAAAACATCCCTTTAAGTGTTATACATTCGGCATCAAATATGTCATCTCTACTGATAATTCTTGCTGCCCGTACCAGCTGTCCTTTAACGACTGCACGTTTCTGTGTGAAAGGATGACAGCTGGTAAAGTGCAGCAAGGTGTTGGAGTAAGTAGGCTTTCTATATACCTTCGATGTGTAACATAAAGCAGTAGAGTCCTTTTCTAAAGAGATGTCAAGGTAGGCTATCTGCTTAACATCAAAAGTAAAAGTGAATTCTAGGAATTCTGTCGTAACATTTAGGTGGTCAACAAATTCTACAGCCTGTGCCTCGTCTCCATTGAAAAGAATAAAGATGTCGTCCAAATAACGTGTATAGAATGCTGAATGTTTACTATACAGGGGGTGGTTAAACACAAATTGATGTTCCCATTGTGCCATGACCAAGTTCGCCACACTAGCCCCATAGGGCGAGCCCATACCAACTCCCACAGTCTGTAAGTAGTAGTTGTCCCCGAACATGAAGAAGTTCCTAGGTAGTGTTAAATCCAAAAGTTCACAAACCAATGAGATGTCATAACTGCTCGCTTCTCTAGCTCTCAATCTTTCACCTACCCAGTCGATTGCTATGTCCTGCGGAATGCAGGTGTATAAGTCTTTGACATCCACAGTGAGGAAGTTATAACAATCCTCATATTTGATCTCATTCATCTTGGACAAAAAAGTCCACGAATCCTTGCAAATCTGTGTCTCCATGACGATGTATTTTCTAAGGACATGGTCCACCACTTTGGCACATGCGTAAGACGGTGAACCCCGGCTGTCAATCAAGGGCCGCATAGGTGGATTAGTTAAGTTTTTATGGATTTTGGGTATGCCGAAAAAATAAGGGGTTCTGGGATGTGAAGTTGTCATATAGTGATATAAATCTAAGTTAATCCTTGATTCTAGAAACATTTCTTCAATCTGTTCCTTAATAATTCGGTAGGCACCATTGACTTCATTTAATGAACTCAATGCATATGCTGGGGTATCAAGCAATGCTGACATACGGTCGAAATAGTCATTGTTGTAAAAAATCACCACCCCTCCTCCTTTGTCGGGTTTGCAAATACGTAAATTGTTGGAACGCAAAACTTGTATGCAATCAATTTCAGAATTGTTGGTAGTGTACTTTCCACATGGTTTGGAATAAGTACTATGTGACTTTGCTTTTGTTTTAGTACATCTTATATCAACTTCACATACCTGCTCAAACATAGACAATAAAGGGTGGAGAGGGGGATTAAACATACTAGGTACATGCAGTGGGTTGGATATATCAGTGTATGCCCCCCCACCCATCATGAGTCTGAAGTTGAGCTTCCTGGTAAAGGTTTTGACATCAATTATAGCCTTCACAAAATCAAATTTGTGATGTGGAACATATGTATGACCCTTAGCCATAAGGTCCGCCATTTCAGGGGTGATAATGGTGTTAGAAAAATTATAAACATTAAAGTCACCTAAGGTGTTCGTACTAATGACTGGACCCTGTTGCCCTTGGTCCTCGTTCACACCATTGAGTAGTGAATGAGACAAAAATGTTTCATCACTGAACTCTTCTTCTTGTATAATGGGGGACAAGTGATTAAATGTCAGAGCTACTAACGGTTGGTCCTCCTCTGATTCATTTGGTTCAACCATTGACGTTGTGTTTTGGGTCTCGCCCCTAAAAAATTCTCCTGTGGGTTGACATTATTATTACAATTAGTGTTATTTCTGTTCTGTAACCTCTCACTCCTACGTAGCTCTACTAAGGGCATACGTTCGTTAGTCACAGTAGAATCTTCCTGGGTGGTGCTGTCAAAGTTATCATTTACAAGAACACTTTCACCTGCATTAGGGTGGGCATTATGATTCAAATTAGTATTGTAAGTTCAAGTATTAGCCCTTTAAACCTGCCCTAAATGGGGGATTAGGGTAAGCTGCCCCTTCTCTATAAGCTTTTGAGTCCCTTTCTAGTTTTTTAACTTTCACTGATTTTAGTTTGACTAAATAACTGTCGATGCTACTAAATAATCTAGCATAGTCGAACCTGTACCGGTCAAAAGCCACATCAGCTTTTATAACATTATCCAAAGCAATAGCTTCCATGTTAAGCTCATCGATTTGTAATGTGTAGTGTTTAATCATAACATTGAGCAGCTTGAAACCATGCCTGTCATACATAGAAATCAATTCCTGATGAAAAACAGAATTACCAACCAACCCTGTCGGGTATTGAAAGTGCCTTAGGCCCTTTGGCACAATTTTCCGAGCTAAACATTCATTGAAATAAGCTATTTCAAGTTGTAATTTTTTAATTTTAAGCATAATGTTGTCCAAAGTTTTTAAATTGCTGGAAATGTCAGGTTCAGAATCACTACATTGAAGAGATGCTGTTACTGATTCAGGTTTAAATGATGGATTAGCACAGACCCAGTTAGCTAAGTCTGGACAGTTCATAAAATTGTTACTCACCAAAAATGGTACATTGTTGGTGAAGCCACCAGTACAAAGAAAATCAGAGGAATAGCCTTGGAGCAGAGGTAGGTGCTTAAACCCAGATATTCCTCAAGCATATTTCTAGTTATTTCACTGCTTAAGCATAGTCAGGTATTAGGAAGTAGTACTACTTTACAACAATGATATTTTCAATTATCTGTTAAGCCATATTTCCATAAGAGAAGACCTAGTAGAGTCCATCTAGGTGAATTTGGGAGCTAAGGCTGAACATATACTTTTTAGGAGAAATGCAAAATAGTATAACTTTGGGGGGAAAGTCCCTGGTTTTCTACAGTCTATTGGGTAGGGTATTACTGACTACATCCTGCCTATGTCTAACTAACCATTTGTCTTCTTACTTGCCCAGCATCTTGTTCGTATCTGCTGTGACCTCTTATTAACCTGCTGCTTTTGAAGACTTCATTTTCATTAGTGCTGGTTTTACATCTTCTAAGGTGTGCTCTCCTTCTTCTTCTTTCTTTGTAGGCTGTGAATGGAGCAATAGAGCTTCTGTGGGGTTTTCATCATTCAGAAGCTGCTGGAAGTACTTTTTCCTTCTGCCTTTCATGTCCTATGGACTTATGATGAATGGTGTGTGATGACTGTCATCTTTATCTTTCTGTCTTTAACTTTTAACCTGATACTTTCTTTGTGATACCTACTGAGTCACATTCCAAAAACTGGTAAAGTGCCTCTGATGACTTGTTTCTTTGCTATTGCAACTGCTCTCTTGGCATTTTTGTTAGCCAACCACCAACCAATATTCGTTCTTAGTCTGGTCCATCTTTCATATCTCCCACTTTTTCCTGCGCTCCTTCTTTGATGACATCCTTGACTTTTGCTTTCCTTTGTGTACCTTATTTCCATACCTGGCTCAGCTATATATCTGTTCTATAGTCATCACACATTCTGTTTTGAGGAGCTGCTATTCGTCACCAAATCCAGTTATTTTTCCCTGTTTCCTCTTCTTCCTCAGGTGCTAGAGCCCTGAGTATTTCCTTAAACTCTTGTGATTTTAGTGTGGTCAACTTCAAGGTCTTCATCCTAGTTTTTGTTGTCCTTTGAGTCTTCTCTAACCACTACTTGCAGACAATTATCATTATCAGTGGTTCATGTTGTGGGCTGAATTTTTCAATGCAACCAAATCACCTAGGGATAATTTTTACACCATCAGTGGTATGCAGTCTGTGATAAATGCTCTCCTTTCAAGGAGATACTATGCACACAGTTGCCCAACGTGGTTTGTCTTAAATGGCTTGTCCCCCAATAGGCACTGTTGTTTTTTTTTTTTTTTTTTTTTTTTTTTTTTTAAGGGGGAAGGGAGTGGTAAGTTCCCACAGAGAAAACATACAAACTTCACCCAGACACTGAACAGAGATCATGTTTGAACCTTGTACCTTGTATATGGAAAACAGAGATCTTAACCATTACACCAACTGTGGGACAAAGGTATGCTAACTGCAAGGAAATCCACTCTTATCAAGTATTAGGTGGTATGTATGCAGAAGATATAATATACACTGTGTCTGCTCACCAACCTAACTCTCCCCTTGATCCCCACATATGGCATTTGTGCGACCTACACCAGCAGATTGAATAGAGTAATTTTATACAAAGACATCTTATTGGTGATTCTAGATATGTCCTGTAGCTATGATTAATGACACCAATCATAAGTCCCCAGATTATGGCAGATAATGGGTACAACTATGGTATGTCATAGACTCCATTTAATTTCTCCACGTCTTTTGGCTTTCTAATACTATGATGAAAATGGACCCCATTCATAAGTCAAAGTATGATGAAAATTCATGAAATTAGTATTGTTTCAGTCTTTGATGTCAGCCAAAAGTGACCTTTGCAGCACGCCACAATGTGCCCAGAATTGACTCCTCCTGCAATTCATATGGAGTTACATGTAATGGTAGCATATCTAAATACAACGTTTTTTTTTTTTTTTTATGAAACCCATTGCTCCTACTGCAATTGGAACTGTCTGAGTATCCTTCTTCCACATTGCCCTTGTTTCTGCCCTCAAATCCTGGTATTTTATGTCTTCATGTTGCTCTGTACGTAAGGCGCTGTAATCACTGGGTGTAGCGATTTTGATGATAAATGCTACTTTTGTCTTCTTTTTGCAGACTTCTATATCTGGTTTTCTCACACATATTTTGTGAGCTCTTGGTTATGGGTGATCCCATGTGATATAAACTTCATATTGTAATATTTGCATGATCCCCAATGCAACAGTCTTGCCACATTATTATGCCTTTCACTATGCAGGCCCTCTGCCATTAGTGTATCATACTTAGCCACAAGATGTGTGACTGTTCTCAGTTCTGCTTTACAGCACCTGCATTTGTCTGTTTCTCCTACATGTTCAATGGTCTTTGTAAACCAGTGTGTATGTAGTCCACTATCCTGGGCCACCAATATTAACCTTTCAACTTTTTGTTTAAATTCACCTCTCCTTAACCATTCCTGCATCAGATCCTGATCAGCATGAGGTTGTTCCATGAGTTTTCTATGCAAATATATTTATATCTGTTCCGCATTTCTTTCATAGGTTCATAGGTTGGTACTAGGCTATCAGCCATGGGGCCTATACAAGCCTAGCCATAACAATTCCCTGGCTATTTCTTCCCACACTATTTACTTCCCTGGACCCCTGTCTAGTAGGGCAACTGACGTGATCCCTGGGGTGAATTTTCTTTCTCCCATCCAGTCATCAAGCTTCCTTTTGAAGAGAGCCAAAGAGGTGCTCTGCTTGACATGTATGGGCAGTCTATTCTAGAGTCTGGGGAGTCTCTGGGTCAGGAACCTATCCCTCCAGCATGTTTTCTTTATTGTGATTACAAAGTTTAGATCCCTGGAGCATGTGGCTCTGTGGGATTAGGATTTATTTAAGTGTAGCATGTCCAGCAGATCTGGGTTTGAAATGGCCTTGTATGTTAAGCAGAGATCGCCTCTGAGTAGACGATATGCAACAGAGTATAGCTGGAGGTTTTTAAGGCGGTCGGCGTGCGGCATCTGCTTTAGGCTGGTGATTCTTTTAGTAAGGTATTTCTGCAGCCTTTCCAGTTGTTGCAGATGTCTTGAGAGGTACATACCAAATGGGGCATTGTATTCTATAATGGGTCTAATGAGGGATGAGTACAGTGGGACAATGACCTCCTTTTTTCTGGATGAAAAGCTCTTAGTGATGAGGTGTGCCACATAGAAGGATTTCCTGACTGTGTGGTGATGTGGTTATTGAAGGTGAGACCACTGTCCACCTGTGTCCCTAAGTCTCTTATCACACTTTCGGTGTTTAGTGTACTGCCACCTATGAGGTAATTCATGGGTACATTGTTTTTTCCCAAAGGAGATAACTATACATTTCTTGGCATTGCGCTTGAGCCCATGGCTCTGGCACCAAGCATCTGTTTCTGTAAGGCCCTTTTGTAGAGTTCATAGGTTCATAGGTTCATAGTTCACAGTTTAGGTTCATAGTTTAGTACTAGGCTAACTGCCCCTGTGAGCCATTTTAAGCCTAGCCAGTTATCCCGTGTGAGACTCAAACCCTGCACCTTGTGTTTGTAAGGCAAACACCTTAGCCATTAAGCCAACCTCCCAACCCCACATAATTTGGGGATTCAATAATGGCTCCCAGTTTGCAGTCATCTGTGAACTTTGTTAGCCAGGGTCCCTTAGTGTTGGCCTGTACTTCAGAGAAGTAGATGCCAAACAAGAGTGGTTCCAGGACTGAACCCTGAGGTACTCCACTTGTCACTTGTCTGGAGCTGAATTTAGAGTCAGCTACGTTTACAGTGTGGGTTCTGTCAGTAAGCCAGTTGGCAACCCATCAAGTGACGTAGAGATTAATGACCATCTTAGTAAGTCTATCTATGATTCCAGAGTGGAGGATGGTGTCAAAGGCCTTGGCAAGGTCCAGATAGGCTGTGTGGACGGACCACCTTACCCTTGTCCATGGCTCTGGAGACTGATTCAAAGAAGTCAATCAGATTCAGGAGAAAGATCGGCACTTCATGAACCCAAACTGGGTGGGGTCCAGTGTTTGAAGGTTGCCAATTTCTTTGTTTATAAGTTCCATGATAATACGTTCCATGGCCTTGCAGATCAGGCTCATCACACTGATGGTGCGGTAGTTCCCGGGATCCAAGGTGGATCCCCCCTTGTGGAGTGGGATAACTGTAGCTGTGCGCCACTCAGTGGGCACAAAGCCTGAGATGAGGCTATGATTAAACATGACACTTAGGTCAGGTGCCTGTTCATTTTGTAGTTCATGTAATACACAGCCAGGGATGTCATCTGGTCCCATGGATGCTGTATTCTTAGCTCTGGAGAGTGCGTTTCTTACCTGTGTGGCCGTTATTACCGGAATTTGGCAATCTTCCAGTATTGAGATGGGCCGTTTGAAGGGTGAAAGGGGGGTGAAGCTGGCACTGAACTGATCTGCCAGGATATTGGCAATATCCTTGGGATCAGTATATTTGATGCCATTCTGTTGTAGCTCAGAGCAGATCTGAGCATTGCCATTTAGATTCTTAACATCGTTATAGAATGCCTTGTGGTTGTCTTTGTAATCTTTGGCAATTGTATTTTCTTAACTAGCTTTGGAGGCTTTTATGAGGGATCTCAGCTTCTTACTGAGGCTGGTAAGGGAGTTTTTTGCATCCTGGGATTTTCCTCTTTTCTGCAACAGTTTCTTCCTTTTGTTGTGAAGTTTGTTTATGGCACAGGACCACCAGATTGGCTTCCTTTTTTTGGAGGAGAGCATCTTGGTTCTATTTGGGATGGTACAATTCATGCATGTGGATGTGCTCGTACAGTGCCTTAGTGTAGGACTCAGCAGTCGAACTTTCAGTTCCCATCTGCATGGGTGTCATGAAGTTTGTCACTTCTGACTTATGTAGCATGAAGTTGGCTTTGGAGAAGTTTTTATGGTGGTTTCCTTACTAGGGGGTGAGGATGAGATGTGGATGTTAAGGGTGATTAGCTTATGGTCAGACCTGACCAATGAGGGGGTGACCATAGGTGTGGAGCATCGATTTCCATGTTGGTAATTAACAGGTCTAGGATATTGGAGCCCCTGGTGGGACTATGGATTAGTTGATCCAGGGCATTGGAATTTATGAATTCCAAGAACCATTGGGCAAAGGTGTTGGTACAAGAGTAGTTTCCCAGGTAATGGCAGGGTAGTTGAAATCACCAAGTATTAGGGTGTTTGAATGTATCTTAATATTTTCTAGTATGTTAAGAAAGGTGTAGTGAGAATCTTGGGGCATGGTGGGGGATCTGTAGCAAGCTACAATTTGGATTGCAGTCTTACCTAGTGTTAGTTGCACCTGGAGAATTTCAGACGCATTGTGTTGGGCAACTAGCCTGGCAGTGTGAATATCCTTGGTGAATATGGACACTCCTCCACCTTTAGTGTTTTGGTCCTGGTTTGGTGGCCAAAATGTGTGTTAAGAAATGTAGCCTGGTGTTGCAGGGGTGCTCTCTGGAGCCTTGAACCAGGTCTCAGTTACTGTACAGATACTGATGGTCTCCATTTTTAGGAGTGCCTCCAGAGAGTACATTTT